>NC_064848.1:151050921-151270921 GCF_024139225.1 Suncus etruscus | reverse complement strand
AACTGTCCCTGGGGATTGGTGTAATAACTAGTGCAGACAAGACCTTTGGGAGTAAAACATCACAAAACATCACTGATATCTTCAATCTGGAGTATGTGAGGGGATTTTTGTTAAATAGGCGTGAGTTCATGACAGTGGAAGTATCTGGTACTACTGAGTAACAGGTACTAGTGACCTAGATTATGAATATGCCCATTATGGTATGTGATCCCAGGGCACAGCAAAGTATGCTTTTCCTTGTTGTGGTGTTTGAAGCACAACCCAAAAGGGTGGGTTGACCAGGGAACATGGCTCAGAGTAGAGGAGCATTCAACAAGGACAGCAGGATGCATGTGAGGGAATAATTGGACTGAAGCAGACTGGCAGAGGACATGCAGTTTTCCACTTTGTGTGTTGGGACAAGGTCTGGCTTTTAGCGAGGCTAATCAGAGGATGCCACTGTCCCTGCAGCTGAAGCCTCTCCCTGTACCACCTTCCAAATGGCAGTCATTTAACTTTATCTTCTTTGGGCTATGTTTCTGGCTGCCTTTTTTGGGGGAAGACAAGGGCTCTACCAAAGTTTGCCATTCTGGATCCTCCTATAGTCTTTTTTTTTTTTTTTAATGCATCCTGTCTGTCTGAAGCAAGGCCAACCTCAACTTCCTGCCCAAAAGTCCTTGGCCATTCCAGGCAGCAATATTTTTAAATATTTTTAATATTTTTAATTAAAAACCTTGGTTACAGCCAGCAATTTTTAATATTTTATGGGCTCTTTCTTTTGAAAGGAACCTGTCCCTCCCTTATTCATTACATTTTATTCCTTATGAGAATCAGAGACAGTTATTCTTTGTTTTGCTTTTTTTTTTTTGGTTTCTGGGTCACATCCAGCTGTGCTCAGGGGTTACTCCTGGCTCTATGCTCAGAAATTGCTCCTGACAGGCTCAGGGGACCATGTGGGATGCTGGGATTTGAACCACCATCCTTCTCATGCAAGGCAAATGTCCTACCTCCATGCTATCTTTCCGGCCCTAGGGACAGTTATCTTACTTGTAGAAAATCACATTTAGATCTTACTAGAATACAATAAAGAATCAATGTGAGGTAGAATATGTCACATGCAGACCCAGGAATGGCTGTTATTCATTTCAGTTGCTACCAGTTTATCTTTTGAACTTCAAAATAACCATAGAAAAATGAGAATGGGTATAAAGAAGTGGGTAAAGAAAAGATGATAATGAGCTAGTGAGAGCTCTTGTCCTCCTCCAAGACACAACAAAGAAGGCTACCATTAGATTCTTAATGATGTAGAAACTGTTGCTGCTGCCTCACTTTATGTAAGTAGGCACAGTGTTCAGGCCTTCTACTAGCAAGAATAGAGGCTAGTGCATCAGTACACAGAGTAAACAGATTCTCTAAGCAGGACTTCCCAGCTACTGCTGCTTCCTATGAAGCATGCTACCCTATGACAGTGGGAAATTGGGAAATTATATTTGAGTTTTCTCACCTTTGAAATGGGTATAAAATACTTGGTTTATATGCTTGTTGCAAAGCTTTAACCATGTAACAGAAATAATGAAAATAACCTGGTGGTTTTTAACTGCCAGTTCACATCATTAGTCTCATGATTCACACAGATCTGTAGAAATTGATTGCCAGCTTGCAAAACTATTTTTGCTCTGTTGGATTAGTGTTCCTACCCTAATCAATATTCATACTCCACCCTAGGGTGTGATCTGGTGATGGGATTATTGGATTATTCCCTGATATTATTCTCTAATATACATATCAGGACCTACTTACATAAGAAGGACCTACTTACTAGATACATTGATATATAAATTTGGAAATACAAATATTCCTGTGAATAATGAGTTCTTAATTTCAGCCTTAACAGAGAGCAAATTATTTCCTCTATTTCCCCTTGTTCACAGGTGTAAGAAGGTTGCAAATTGCTGGCAACATCAAAAGTCAGGGCTCAGCTGTCACTGTGGTTTTGATCTGACTAGCTTCTGGAAGATGTCAGGAGAAAGACAGATACTTAGGATGCAATAAGTGACCCCTATTTCCTTTGTGGGCAGGGCTCATAGTGCAGAGGGGCTCAAGAAGTATATGGAACATCCACAGATCATGGAGCCTTGGAGGAGAGAGGTGGGTTGAGTTCCCAGAGAAGAGGTTTTGCACATAGAGTATAAGTGAGACTGAAGGTCTGTGAGCTGCTGGAACACAGATATCTGTCTGAGTCCTCCTGCCCCAAAAAGCTTACTTTCAGCTCAGAGCTGTAATCACAGAACTGAACTGCCAAGAATCTCTCTGGGAATCTTCCTTTTGCAGTCTGCATTTTGTCAAAAAAGTCATTGTTGAGCTGGGGACCTTAGTGTAGGGTCTGTTGATACCAGCAGATCCTGGAATGCTCAGAGCTATGGAGCAGCTGTCACAATATGTCCTGCTGCTATAATCACATATCTTGGAATCTGCATAATGTCAGTCTCCACTGAGCCTGGGGGGAAAGGCAAAAAAGTGAGTAGTACTGGGCCTTGCTGCCTTAGCCTCGGGATGAAGTGTCGCTTGGAGGCACAGTGGCCTCCTAGTTTACAGGACTCAGCAGCTCCTAGGAGACAAAGCATTGCCCAGCCCAGGACTTTGTGAGTAGCCCTGAACCTGTTTCTCTCAGGGTGTTCATTCTCTTCAGTGAGAGCTGAATTGTAATTTTGCTTTTCTAGACAAAGCAAAAGTACACTCTCCTGAAGACTTCTGAGCTCCCCATGATCTGCACCTGGGATCCTCTTCATCCCATTTCTGCAGACAAGAAGGCTGGGTTAAGGCCAAGCCCTTTCCCCCACTTGTGCTGCTATTTGCCTGAGTGAGGAATTGGTTCTGTTGCACTGTCTGCTTCCCTCACCCCATCATTCTGTTAACCCAATGCCCACCCTACTCTACCCTACCCCACTGCCTCTTTTACCTCCTCCCAGGCATCCCAAGGCTGAGGCCAAACTGTTTTCTTCTTCCTTAAGCAGGACAATGCTGGAACCTGTCCACCAGCACATCTGCTGCTTAGGGCATCCCTGACCTAACACACCTCATTCCTGCTCTCTGCACATCGCAAATCAAATGTTTCTGACACTAACTTTTAATCAACCTAAGCAAGCTCTGTCTTCACATTCTTGCTCCCTGGGCAGTCCTCTGGGCAGTCATGCATGGTGGGTATAAAGTATAGCTTTAAAGTACTATATATAGGGGTTGGAGAGGTGGCACTAAAGGTAAGACATCTGCTTTGCAAGCACTAGCCTAGGAGGGACTGCAGTTCAATCCACCGGCATCCCATATGGTCCCCCCTCAGATTTCTGAGCATATAGCCAGGAGTAACCCCTGAGCCTCATATGGGTGTGGCCCAAAAATCCAAAAATATAAGTACTACATATAATAATTTATATATATATAAATTATAAATATATATAGTACTATATAGTACTGTACATAGCTATAAAGTAACCAAGGCTCCCCCAGAAATAGATCTTGGACTTAATGTGCCGACAACACAGATCTAGTCAACTTGGGATTCACTACCTTTCAATTCATCCTAGATATGGTGTTCTGGGAGTTTCTGTTTCTCTCTCAGGATCCACTCTGCCTGGACAGGTGGATTTAAACCTCTATGGTTTATATTGTGTTTCTCTCACATCTGCCTTGTAATTCAGTTTTGCATATGGAAGAAAAGGCTGGAAAGGAAACACAGGGTGAGTCACCTGTGTCCTGATTTGCATTGTCTGTCCCTTCGCTTCCTTCCTGCTGGTTACACTTTTCCTAGAAGCTCCTTTCCCAAAGTATAGCATACACACTAGACATCTCTGTAAAGCAGCATCCAGCTGCCCGAAGATCTACACCTCGTCAATGGAAATAAAAGTCATCTACATATGTGCCAGGATTAGTGTTATCCTTCCCCCCAACTTCCTGCTATTCACCTGAAGAGGGTGACCCTCTACATAGCTGGAAGGGGTCTGGTTGGTAATTTAAGGGGTTGCCTGGGGAGGACTGAGAGAGAGAGATTCACAAAAGAGGGCTCAGGAGGAAGACACAGCCTGAAGAAACGAGAGACAGGATAGATGCAGGAGCAAGAAAGAGGCTGTTTAGTTTAGAAGCCATAAATGGTGGCTAGGGCCTCGTAATAAAACCTAATCTCCTAAAACTTCATGACTGCTGTGGGTCATTTTCTCCTTATCCTGAACCCTCAAACCTTCCAGACCAAAGAAACTGCAGATGCCCAGTAGGCCAAGAAAAGCTCCACTATACACTCCATGCATCATCCAGGACTTTATAATTAATATTTAATTCCACAGATTAGCTTGATTCTCTTTCTCTTCAATTTCCTAAGACAGGCCACCCCTTTGCCATAATTCCTTCATTGTCCCTTCTAAATCTGCCTGAGTCAAGGCAGCAAAAGGCTTGGATTGCTGCATTTGCCTTTTGGAAAAGTTCGAGTTTTAAGGTTGTTCTGCAATTAGCAGTAACAAGAGTGTTAGTCTGCTGCAATTAGCGTTCACAAAAGTTCTAACACTGAGCAATTAACAGTTGTAAAAGTTCTAACATTCTGCAATTAGCGCTGGAGGGTGAGTCAGCAGAAGCAGAAAGAATAGGCAAAGTGAAAACAGGTAGGTTGTAGGGACAGAGAATCAAAGAGGACTCAAAGACACTGACAACCTTCCCCAATCCTACGTGGCAAAGTCTCCAGCATGGGGGCCTTTCTCATACACACAGTGGACCCCTGTTTTCCCATATAGATTCCTCTCCAGGAATCTGTTTCTGGTTTCTCTGCCGATGTAAACCTCCCTGGGCATTGTCGTGGATAAAGGGATCTTCTTTAATTTTAAAGATGTTAAGGGGAGTAGAAAAAGTTTTATAGATTTGGAGGAGAGTAACCTAACAAGAGACCCAAACTAGAATTTCAAGGCATGAGGTTGGGGTGGTGCTGGGAAGGGGGCTGGTAAAATCAGTTACTTTTGGTTTACAGAATTCCAATTTATGTGTTCGCTTCAGCAGTCCATATACTAAAATTGGAATGATACAGAGATTAGCATGGCCCCTGCGCAAGAATGACACGGAAATTTGTGAAGCGTTCCAGAATTCCAATTCATGCTTGTGTGTAATTTATTTGACAGTGCTCAGCTGCTTCTATAAAAAAGAAAGACACAGTCCTGGACTGGGTTTCTGCAAAGTAAGGGCAACTCTGCAAAGATTATGTTAAAAGAACAGTAAAGATTGAAGGCAATATTCTAGAAAGGAATTTAATATCATTGCAAATTGCCCTGACATGGGCAGTGTGGAAGGATCCCAAGATTGAAGAAGAAAAACTGCTTAGCAATCCTAATCATGTCAAAGAGCAGGTGTGGTAAAATAAGAAGCTGTGGGTAGGGAGTGGGATGATTAATCTATAATTTTGGAGGTGGAACAATTTCAGCTGATGACAAAGAATGAGGATAGATGTTATCAAAGTGGGACAGCAGAGCAAGAAATAGACAGGGAAGACTCATAACTTGGGGAGGAATAGACATGCCTTGAGTGAAACACAAACAGCACTGAAATGTAAAATGAAAAGTTATAAATTCAACTTTATGTAAACCTTCAGGTGATGGAAAGAAAGCATGAAAAGGAGAAGTCAAACTATGCTGGAAAAAGAAGAGATTCTAAATACTATGGTCAATAGACTCTTTTTTGTTTGTTTTTGGTTTTTTGGGTCACACCCAGAGGTGCACAAGGGTTACTCCTGGCTCAGAAGTCAGTCACTCCTGGCAGGCTGGGGGACCATATGTGATGCCGGGGATCAAATCAGAGTCTATCCAGGACTCTGCGTGCAAGTCAAACACCCTACTCAATGCTATTACTTCAACCCCTCAACAGACTCTTCTAAATCTCCAACAGATCAATAATATAAAGATGAGGCCCAATTTTTAATTGATTGATTTAAAAGCACTTAGAAAAATGGTTGAAAGACAGGTATGCAAAAAAAAAATCATTAAAAAAGTCAAGTGGATGAATCAGTAGTGAAATGTAAATGAGGCTTCATTACATACCCAATGAAATGGGGAACCACAAAAAATGGGGGTTGCCAAATAGTGGTGAGAGTATGGAGTCTAGGAGCACATATCCTGGGTGCTGTAAATTGGTACAAGCACTTTGGAAAACTATTCCACTATCTCTAACCAAGCCAAAATATATTTACTCTATGAACTTGTAATTCTCTTATGTAAAGATGAGAATTTTTATACTCAAGGGAAAATAATGCATTTATCCATAAAACTTACACAAGAATATTTAGAGCAACTTCATAACATTGCCTAAAATAAAAAAAAATAGAAAAGTTCAGTTAGCCATCCACAGGATAATCAATAAATTAATGCATATAGTAAATAATATTCAGAAATAAAAAAGAACAAGCTACTGAAAAAGTAAGAATCGATTACTGACATATACAACAATGAGAATTTCTTTTGGAAATTTAACAATAGCTTTTGGGGTAAAAGGTCAATCTAAACAGCTTTTATGGTTGGCTCCATTTATGTAAAAGTCAATAATAGATAAAACCATCATGATAAAAGTCAGGAAAGTGGTTGTTGGCTCTAGGAGAGAAATTGATTAGGAAGGAGTATGAGAAAACTTTCTTGGATAGTGAAATAATTTACCTTGATTTTAGTCATGATTGTACTGACATATTGCCAAGCTATATTTGTATTAATCTGAGCGCTATTCTTTTAATATTTTCTGAAAAAATTTAAAACCTAAAAGCATGCATGAGTATAAGATAGAATCAAGCCAATTTCATGTTTTTATTCCATATATTTCAATTTAGAAATGAATCACACACAAATACTAGGAGAGAACAACACTCACATAAATATTGAGAATGTGACAAGCTCTCAGAAACTAAAATATACATCGAAACTTGGCATTAAAAAAAAGCTGGATCGACAAATTTGCAGCAAGATAGCTAAGGATAAATGGTTATGGAGAAAGATGTATCAAATGTATAAAATAAAATAATAAAATCCTTAGACCAGAGATATATTACAAAATTATGGTAGTTGTCTTGCACAGAACAAATCCTGGTTCGATCCTTGGCACCATATTTTCATTTTATTTTATTGAAAAATTGTGATCTACAGAGTCCTTCATAGTTGAATTTCAGATATACAATGAGTCAGGGCCCTTCTCACCACCAATGTCAACCTCCCTCTACCAATGGTCCCAGAGTACAATCTACACACCACCTTTTGCCCCTGGTCTGTCAGTATAACCGACCCCTATCAATTTAGATTGTTAAAGTTTAGGTTTCTTGATTCTATAATAGTTGACTTTGGTTTGGATATTTTGTTCTGTCCTTATTTATGTCCTTGCCAATGCAGCTAAGTCCACTTGGCCACTGGCCCCAGTCTTTCTTTCTTTTCTCCTAGTTTTATAGAAAAATGCCAGAATATGTGATAAAATAAAATAATCTGTGTCCCAAGATTTTATTCAAAAGGCGAGATCCTCAAAGTAAAAGATAAGAGATAAAAAAAAATACAATAAAAAATGGTGGGGCCAGAGAGATAGCATGGAGGTAAGGTGTTTGTCTTGCATGCAGGTGGTCTGTGGTTCGAATACCAGCATCCCATCTGGTCCCCCAAGCCTGCCAGGAGCTATTTCTGAGGGTAAAGCCAGGAGTAACCCCTGAGCGCTGCCGGGTGTGACCCCATCCCCCCAAAAATGTTTGCAAATGTTTTTCGTTTTGTTTTGCATAGATGCAGAAAAATATGGAGAAAATAGACAGGAATAACCTTTGTTCTAAAAACAGGAAGACCTTACCTATGAAGCATCCTGGCATAAGATTAACTATAGGCTCTGGGCATACTAAAATGTCTAGACCCAAAGTCTTTGTAGCCCTAGTAAAAGCTCTTCATAATCAATTATTGCGGTCAGGTTTTTGTAGTTAGAAATCTTGGTTTTTGTGCAGATCCTATGATGAAGACAGGGTGAAACAGAACATTTTCTAGTTTCATCTCATCATTAGGTGGCAATGCAAAGAACCCTGCCCTAAACACATGTTGTTGGTGTTACCAAGTCATCAGGGTGTCATATGAACCAACTCTGGAGCAAGTTAATGCCACGGCAGAATTAGGACCTGCCCTGGTAGAAGTTCGATTCCTAGTGCTACTGTAGAAAACCATGCTGGTTCCATAGATGGGATCCAAATTTCAGGGGTGACTGGATTGGCACCATATTTGATTCACAAAAACACTGCCAGAAGTGACCCCTGAGCACAGAAACAGATGTACTTTGAATACATCTGAGTGGGTTTTAAAATGTAAAAAAAAAAAAAAAAAATTCCTCAAAGACGTTTGCAATCATTCTGTGAATTGATTTTTTCCAAATTTGTCATTCTTTAATTTTATCATTTAGTACCTTTATTTTCAGCATATTGGGCAAGTAGAAATAGTGAAATGACTGCTTGCCATTTTCTGCTTCTCAATTCTTTGCAGGCAGGTCCTGGGTGAATCAGAATCCCTACTTTTGACAGGTTCATGGAAGTTAAAGAATATAACATGGTCTGGGGCTGGTGAGGTGGCGCTAGAGGTAAGGTGTCTGCCTTGCAATTGCTAGCCAAGGAAGGACCGCTGTTCAATCCCCTGGTGTCCCATATGGTCCCCCCAAGCCAGGGGCAATTTCTGAGCACTTAGCCAGGAGTAACACCTGAGCATCAAACGGGTGTGGCCTGAAACCCCCACCCCCCCAAAAAAGAATATAACATGGTCAAGAGAGTCCACATACCTGTGATATGTAATTCCTATAAAATCCACCAATGAACCTCATGGTTTTGTAATCAGTGTAAGAAGTCTCATCCTGGGAAGTGAGCTTCTACTTATATCATGTAAGGAGGGAATATAGACAGAGGAGGATAAAATTATTGCTCAATATGGCTTTCTGAGAAAAAAACAAGTTTATGGACATTAGTTCAAGTTAAAAGAGTGGTAAGAATTTATTTCTTAATATTTTCCCTGAAGTCCTACAATACTGCAAACTTCACTCAACCTCAGCTCACAGAAAGAGATTTAGTTTGTTGTGTCTTTTGGATAATTACACTGGTTAATCATATTCAGGTCTAAGGCTGCTGTCTGATGATTTTACAAACATTTCTTCTAAGTAGTTTTCTTTTTGGTGTGTTTTGTAACTTATTATTGAGAATTCATTTCTTCCAAAAAAATTTTGGTTGGTATTTAATACTTTTGACACCCTGGGGAACTTAATAGTTCAAATTCTGGAGCATCCCTGATTGTTCAGGGAGTTAAAATCTACTGAGTTATTTAATGTTTTTCTCATCTCTACTTAAAAGAAAATTAAATATATATATATGTTATGTTTGGTACTAATTTTCCTCTGCTTTTCTCAATCATTAGAATATCACAGATTGAGAGAATAGCATTCCGTTCTATTTGTATTTCCTTACACACATTTGTCCAGTTACACAATGCACACATTCATATACTCATAATACATATATACACACAGACACATATCTACACAATGCAGTTATATGTAAATATGTGCATGTATTTACATATGCATAAGTACTTACACAATACACTTACATGTGTGCATAAACACAAAACACATGAGATAAACACATGAACAGCATACATTTGTGTTCAGGCATATAAATATATGCTCACATGCTAACACATGCATGCACTTGCATGTTTGTCCTTACACATGACTCTCATGCATATAGGTATGCATACTTTTGCACTCACGCCAAAACATGTGTGTACATACTCCAGATACACAGACTTGCCCACATGTACAGGGACCCAATTAAGATACATCTCACAACGTACTGTACAAAAAAATGACATGTCGTTTCTGCAGAGCCTGGGAAGAGTTTCAGCAATGGCACAAAATGCTGGTTAATACTGACTAATGCCAGCATCAGGCAAATGCTCATTCTTTTCTCAAGGTACATTATAATCTTCAAGACACCTCCTTTATCCATACTGTCAATACTGCCTGAATAATAGATCTGCCTTAACTCCCTTCCTCGGTACCAGAACATGGTAAAAAATGGGCCATATTATGCATCCCAGGGTTATTCTGTACCTGATATGCATGATCAATTTTAGTGTATGTCCAATGCTTGCCACATTCTTTTTTTTTTGTTTTTGTTTTTGGGCCACACCGGGCAGTGCTCAGGGGTTACTCCTGGCTGTCTGCTCAGAAATAGCTCCTGGCAGACACGGGGGACCATATGGGACACCGGGATTCGAACCAACCACCTTTGGTCCTGGATCGGCTGCTTGCAAGGCAAATGCCGCTGTGCTATCTCTCCAGGCCTGCTTGCCACATTCTTGGGAATCTACTGGAGAGACAGACATGAAGGACCTTAGAGAGACAGCTTAAGGAGTCACCTGAGTCTGCTAAAGAAAGGGAAGAAGCTGGAGCTGGGACTTTGCAAACTCAAGATAGTGGTTGGTTCCAAGCTGAGTCCAAGACTCAACCTCCTGTCAAGAGACTCAGAGTAGCTTAAAAGTGCATGGTACATATAGCAGGGCAAGTAGAGGGTTGTTATGGCAGCTGAATGTTCAAATATATACAGAATTGGGAGAGGGACCACGAAGGCTCTTCTCCTGGGACCTCATTGCTCTCGACCCTGTAGAACCCTCCTAGTTCAGGGTCCATTTTTGGCTTGACTCAGGTAGGATCAGCTACCATACCACCCTCTGGGTTTCCCACATTTTCCTGAGATAGTTGTTCCTCTGTCTGCACTTGCCCTTGGCAATGAGTTTGCCTTGCCCAAATCCATCAACTGTGGATTTTATTAATGTGTACATATTCCTTCTACCTCTTTCGGAGCCATACTTGTCTACCAATAACTGAAAACTTCTTCAACATCTGCCAGATATTGAATCTGTGCCTAAGTTTTTCTTAACCCCTTTCTTCCCAGTCTCCCCCTGCACAGTTCTCAGTATTACAGTAGCATTGGAGTGCCATCTTGTGGCAGATAACTGAGGCCTCGTCTTGTTTCTTCAATGTTGACATAAGAGATACTAGAGCATCTGCAGTCAGAGGGAGGGTATTCCAGAAGTAGAAATCTTCAGATTTCATCAACCTCCTAACACCCTAGTCCCAATACTACTTCAAATCGTGACTCTATTTCTTTGAGTTTTCATACATAATATGTACCTCCATTATAAAAATAGATCTTAAAATTTTCTTCTGAAAGTGAAAAGGGGATCTGGAGAGATAATTTCCTGATCTTCTCTGTTCAATCTCACCATATGTTAAATATCACTCGGTCTCCCAAACATCACTCGGTACAGACAAAGGCTGTTCAGGTGGGCAGTTGATGTCCAGGAACTCAGAAACCAAGAATTTAATTCTATGCCTGTTTATAGAATTATTTCTTGCCTGGCTGACTAAGAATAGTCAAGAGGAGTTCCAAGCACTTTGAGCTCCACTTAGAAGCCTCCACCAACCCAGCTTCACAATTGACAGGTGAGAATAGAAGAAAAAGAAATGAAGGAAAGATAATATAAAACAGGGACAAAGAAATAGAAACTAAAGTGCTAGGGGTTATTTTATTTCCATTTATAAAGATAAACAAAATGGTTGACCACCAATGTTACTTCCAATATATAAACCAAAGAGATAATACAGTAGTTAAAGCACCTGCCTTGCATTTGGCTGACCCAAAGTTGATCCCTGGTACCACATACAGTCTTTTGAGCACCACTAGAAGTGACCCCTGAGCACAGAGCAGGAGTAAGCCAGGAACGCAACTCTGTGCTGAATGTGGCACAATTTCCCCATGCTACCTAACAAATAGGTCAGAAAGGGCTAAGAAAATAGTGGGGTGACTTCCAGGAAAAAAAAATCAAAGACATAAATTAAATATAAAATTGGAGTATTCAATGATACACAGAGCATTGTATTAAACAATAGAAAATCACACACAAAAAAAATCAGGGCCCGGAGAGATAGCACAGCGGTGTTTGCCTTGCAAGCAGCTGATCCAGGACCTAAGGTAGTTGGTTCAAATCCCGGTGTCTCATATGGTCCCTCATGCCTGATAGGAGCTATTTCTGAGCAGATAGCCACAAGTAACCCCTGAGCACTGTTGGGTGTGACCCCAAAACAAAACAAAACAAACAAAAAAGCAGCATCGAATGGGGAAAATAAGGATAGAAGGAATAAAGAAGAACCAAGGACCATACACAGTAAAACCAACACCTTGTTCACTGAACAGAGATGTACTGCCATAGGAGGCAGGGAAGAGGATTCTGAGAGATGAGAGAAAATGTGGGTAATAAAAAGCCATTGGTAAAAAACTGTATTCCTAAGCTTGGGTGGAGGAAGGTGAAAAAATTTGGAGACATGGTCGGGGGATAACAAGCCTTGATTTGCAATCAAAGGACTGGGAATACCAGCAAGGTTGTCACCTCCTTATCCAGGAGACACAGGAGCACCAGAACAGGGAGCAAATGCTGATGTCACAATAAAAATTAGACCAGGACATTGGTGGTGGGAATGTTGCACTGGTGATGGGGTGTCCTCTTATATGACTGAAACACAACCACAATCATGTTTGTAACTAAGGTGTTTAAATAAAAAATATTATTTAGAAAATGCAAAAAAAATTAGACCAGGAAAGCTTCTTCATGAAGACATTATTCTCTAAGGAAAAAAAATAAAGGATCTGAACCAGTCCACACTCTGATATGGGAACACTGTCACTACACTTAGAAAAGTTCTGTGATGCTCAGGTTATCTTTGTCATGTTTTTTTGTTTTGTTTTGTTTTGTTTTTTTGGTTTTTGGGCCATACCCGGCAGTGCTCAGGGATTACTCCTGGCTTATCTGCTCAGAAATATCTCCTGGCAGGCATGGGGGACCATATGAGATGCCGGGATTTGAACCAACCACCTTGGTTCCTGGATCTGCTGCTTGCGAGGCAAACACCACTGTGCTATCTCTCCGGCCCCTATCTTTGTCATGTTTGCAAGTCCAGACTATGGCACTAGATTATTCCAGTGGTCCTCAAACTTTTTAAACAGGGGGCCAGTTTACTGTCCCTCAGACAGTTGGAGGGCTGGACTATAGTAAAAACAAAAACTATGAACAAATTCCTATGCACACTACATATATCTTATTTTGAAATGAAGAAACAAAACGGTAACAAATACTATATGTGGCCTGTGGGCTGTAGTTTGAGGACCACTGCCACAAACCATGGTCATATCCACACTGATCATGGGTATTATGCCATCTTCACCCAGAGGTAGTATTACTATGTTATCTATTATGTAATAAATTGTAATAACAATGCACAGTATATAAAATGATCAATTTAAAATCTATTCTGGGGCTGGAGTGATAGTACAGAGAGGAGAACATTTTTCTTATATATGGCCTACCCAGGTTCTATCCCTGGTATCCATATGGTCCCTCAAGCCTGCCAAGAATAATTTCTAAGTTCAGAGCCAGTAGCAAACTCTGAGCATTGCCAAGTATCACTCAAACACCCCCCTCAAAATAAAAATAAGAAAAGAAAATACCCCATCCTGAGACTTAGAAAAATGATCTCCAATCAAAGGCAAGGTACAAAGTACAATGTCTGGTCCTTATAATTCCAGTTTATTAAAAAAAATAGAGATATAATCAAAGTGGTCAAAATGTATTATTTTAGACTGGGAAGATGAAAATAAAAACATGGGTAGCTTCAAGTAGGTGGTGGAAATGAAGGAGAAAGACAGAAACCAGGAAATTACTCTCAGGTGGCATATAAAGAAAGTCTTGGGGGAAAGTGAACTGGTGAAGGATGGTGTATATTCTAAGACTGAAATTCAAGTATGAACAATTTTGTGCTTAAAGAAATTATTTTTAAAATAAAAAGAGGGCCAAAGAAATAGCATGGAAGTAAGGTGTTTGCCTTGTACGCAGAAGGACGGTGGTTTGAATCCCAGCAGTCCATATGGTCCCCTGAGGCTGTCAGGAGCGATTTCTAAGCACTGCCGGGTGTGACCCAAAAACCAAAAAAAATAAAATAAAATAAAAAATAAAAAAATAAAAATAAATAAATAAATAAATAAAAAGAAAGTCTGAGCCAACAAGATATGATTTTAGAAGCCCTGTCTGAGACCCTGTAGGACACCCAGTCTTTGCTGAGGGTTGTAGAGTCAACTCTGGTCTCCTTAGAACCCAAGTCATCATCAGACACCATAGTTCAGGTCACCTGCTGTGTCCATGTCCATAAGGCAAATCACGTCCAAATATTCTGCTTTGCAATAGAGAGTGAAGAGCCAAGTAAGTTCACAGGAGCTTTCAGGAGAGAAAGTGTGAGGTTTGTGAACAGGAAAGAGGTGACAATGTCACACTGTGGCTACACTGCTGGCACAGAGATACACCGCTGAGTCCCCAGGCTCCACGCGCTCAATCGTCAGGGTGGAGTAGGTTCCCTCAGGCCTCTTCACAGAGAACCGTTGTTGAGGCATCCCTGATGTGTCTCCCAATTCTTTGCTTTGGAAGTACATCAAAAACTGCAGGCCCTGGCTTAGGGCCTGTTGGTACCAGTAAAGTGTAAGATGACCAGAAATTGGATCACACCTGAGAACTACATCCTGTCCACTCTTTGTGACTATGTTTCTGGGAGTCTGGGTGACACCAGCTCCAGTGTGATCTGTGAAGAAAGAATTCGGGAATGGAGTGATGAAAATGATATTGGTCATCCCATATATTCAAACACACACACAACACACACACGTACACAATCTCATCCTCTGTCTCCCACATATTCAAGCATTCACAGACATACATACACAATCTCTCAAACACACACTCAAACAGCCTTTGAAATACACATTCACATAGACATATACACACTTATATATTCACACTTTCAAACATTCACACACACTCTCAAACACCCACCCATACTCCATATTCATGCACACATCCACAGTCCACATTCACACACACACTCACACATTGGAACTGTCCAGGTTTCCTAGGACTCACCTGTCCCCAGGAGACAGAGGATGACCCAGCAGAGGAACCTGGTGCCCATGGCATAGACAGAGCAGGAATGGGAGGGTCCTTGTGAATATGAGTAGAAAGGGAGGGACCTCCCTTGTCCCCACAAAGCAGTTTCTGTAATGGCATCATACCATACAAAACATGTGATTTATATTGCCATACAATTGGATAGCTAATAAATACTTAAAATTCCCTTTTAATAATATCAACACAGGGGGGCTTTTCTTCTGGTTTTAGAGCTATTTGAATACAGAACATCTCTGCATCTCTTGTATCCTTACTCTGATCTTTTCTCTCGCCAATCCTCCCTTCTGCTGGATATGCTCAGTATGAGTCAATTACAGCTCCAAAGAAAAATAATAATTCATTGTCTCATCTGCATGGTAGTATAATTTATAGACATGTTGTTACAATCATATCCCTTCCAATCTCCTAGCCACACACTGTTCAATATTCTCTATTTCTTGGAGAATGGTAGGTATTGAAGATTGATTATTTTGTGTGCTCAAAACAACTTAAATGAATTGATCTAATAAGACACATAAAAATAAATAATGGTCCAAGAAATATATAAATTGAAAGTTTATATTTCTCCTAGAGAATACACCAAAAACCTCCTGTGAGTGCACTTATCTTTTAGCCATATTTTTGTTTGTTTGTTTGTTTATGTTTTGGGCCACACCCAGTGACTCTCAGGGGTTACTCCTGGCTATGTGCTCAGAAATCACTCCTGGCTTGGGGGACCATATGGGACACCAGGGAAAGAACCTTCCTGGATCTGCCGTGTGCAAGGCAAACGCCTTACTGCTGTGCTATCGCTCCGGCCCCTCTTGTAGCCATATTTTATCCCGAGTCTAGGGCAAAGCCTTTTGTCACTCAACGTCCATGCATTAAAAAAAGTAAAGACTCCTTATTCCTACATTGATTGTTTTTAAAAGACTGGTATGTGGTCATAAGAATAAATGTAACTGTCCTGGATATATAAGAATCTGTGTTATAGGCAATTCAGTCCTCCAAGATATCAAAATATTGAATCATCCCACACCCATTAATATTTGATCGCCTTTACCTGTTGGTCACTAGCGATAAACATCCTTTTTTCTTCATGGAATGTTGAAGTGAGGTGAAGGAGGTAAGGTATACAGAAGACATTCTGTCTACCCAAAGTTGTGAGGACTTTTTGACAGCCCTGCAAACTGGGGGTCATCAGTCCAATGTAGAGAGAGGATTGTTTGGCTTCCTTGTTTGAATGATATCAAACAGCCTGTTAGATGATTTCATCATTCTTAATGGAATGTTATCATTAATTTCATTCCTGTGGCCAGGTGTCTTGCAATCTCAGTGAGTCTGTCGAAGGAGCCCATGGGCAAAAGAGAGAAAAGCTAGAATAAGTCTTACAAATCTGCTAGGAGAAAGATAAAGAAAAACTGATTATTTAATGGGATGTGAAACCATTTGCTAGATTTAGGGGTTCCTGACACAATGTGTACAACAGTAAATGTAGGAGCTCAGTTCAGCACACATTTCTCTAACTTGCCGCTTTGTGTCTGGTCCCAGAACATGGCAACATCCAAGACTGTTTACAAGAACCTTCTAAAAGTGAAAGTAAATGGTTCTTCTACCTCTGTTAAGTTTTACTTTATTTAAATAATCAGTTTGTTCTTCTTTTTCTCTTTAATTCTACTATATGAACATTCTGTTTTATACGTCTGTATTAAAATTGCATGCTCTATTTTTGTGCTTTTAAGAATTTCTTTTAGAAAGCTAGTCTTTATTATTTAGTATTTCTTAGTATTTAAGGTTGTGCATTTATGTCAACTACTGAATAGTTAGTGAAATTATCATATTCTCATTTCTTTCTAATTTCATGAAGTGCTTTTATAATTCTAATAGTCTGAGACTTGCTCAGTTTTATTTATCATTTCTTTATACTGTTTATTTTGCTCTTATTTTTTCTTAATCAAATCTAAAGTACATATATTTTGCTAGTTTCTAATATGATGTTTTTCCAAAGTTATGCTTTTCTAGTATAGTTTGTTTTTTCTGTTCTGCCTATTTTTGTTCCTTATATCTATGATTCTATTTCTTTTATTTTCTTTTTAAAGTTTATTGTTTGTTTTTTTGGGGGGGCACACTTACTAATACTCAAGGGTTAGTCCTCTTTGCTCAGGAATCACTCCTTGTGGTTCTCAGGGGACCATATGGGATGTTGGGAATTAAATCCCTGTGGGCAAAGTACAGTACAAGTTCCCCAGCCACTGTACAATTGTTACAGCCTCCAATTTCTTTTATTTTAGGGGGCAGGCTTACCTGTAATTTTTTCTGTCTTAAGCTTTATATTTAGAGGATTCGTTTTCTTAATCTTTTAGTCTTCACTTCTAACTATTTCACTCAATGTGTATTTTTAGATATAGCTTTAACTGTGGATAAATAATATACATATTTTCAAATATTTTAAGAATTTTTTTAGGATTTATTTTGCGGGGCACACCCAGTGATGCTCATGGATTACTCCTGGCTATACACTCAGAAATAGCTCCTGGCTTGGGGGACTATATGGGATGCTGGGGATCAAACCGAGGTCTGTCCTGGGTCATCTGCGTACAAGGCAAATGCCCTATTACTGCAGTATAGCTCTGGCCCCAAGAATTCTATTATAATTTCTGATAAAACTCACTCAAGAATGTTTTTACATTGTGTTTTAGCATTAATACAGTTGTTATAAAGTACTTTTCACAAATTTAATACCTGTTATTAAAAATTATTATACATTGACTTTAATTATAAAAAGGTAATAAACTTCCCATAAAATTTTTTTCATTTAAAGGAGAAAGAGAAAAATGGGGATGGAGGGAATAAGGGAGGGAGAAAGAGAGAGAGGTAGGGTGTCTGCCACAGAGGCAGGTTGGAATTTATTGTGTTTGAGGAGGAACAGAGGGAAAATGGGAAAATTGGTAGCAGGAAATGAATACTGGTGAAGGGAAGAGTACTGGAACTTCCTATGACTGAAACTCAACTAACAATGACTTAGTTGTGTCTCATGATGATTTAAATTTTTTCACGACAGCTATCACAGAGATCCAAAGGTTAATCTGAGACTACTTTGAGAAACTTTATGCTACCAAACATGAGAACCTAGAAGAAATGGATAAATTCTTGGACACTTATAACCTTCCACAGTGAAGTAGGGAGGATGTGGCATATCTAAAGACCCCCAACAGTATTGAGGAAATTGAAACTCTAATCAAACATCTGCCCAAAAAGAAAAGCCCAGGCCTAGATGGATTTATTAATGAATTCTTTCAAACCTTTCAAGAGGAGCTACTACCAATCCTAGCCAGACTCTTTAATGAAATTGAAAAAACTGGAACACTCCCAAACAGTTTTTATGAAGCCAACATCACCTTGATACCAAAACCAGAGATGCTGCGAAAAATGAAAATTACATACCAATATCCCTGATGAATGCAGATGCAAAGATCTTCAACAAAATCCTAGCAAATAGGATCCAATGCATCATCAAGAAGATCATACACCACGACCAAGTAGGTTTCATCTCAGGAATGCAAGGATGGTTTAACATCTATAAATCTATCAACATCATAGACAACATCAACAACAAGAAAAATAGAAATCACATGATCATATCAATAGATGCAGAGAAAGCATTTGATAAGGTCCAACACCCATTCTTGATCAAAACTCTCAGCAAGATTGGAATGGAAGGAACCTTTCTCAATCTAGTTAAAGCCATCTACCAAAAGCCAATGGCAAATATTATCCTCAATGGAGAAAAACTAAAAGCCTTTCCTCTAAATTCTGGTACAAGACATAACCTTTCAAGCATACAGCCATTCTAGGCTTGCCCTGCATCTTATCCTCTTTCAGCCATTTCCCTCAGAGCGCCCAGCAGGGCCAAAAGGCAAAAGCCCCTATCACTGCTCCTCTTCAACATAGTACTGGAAGTGCTTGCTATAGCGATCAGGCAAGAAAAAGATATCAAGGAAATCCAGATAAGAAAGGAAAAGTCAAGCTCTCACGGTTTCCAGATGACATGATAGTCTACTTAGAAAACCCTAAAGACTCTACCAAAAAGCTTCTAGAAACAATAGAGTCATATAGCAAGGTGGCAGGCTACAAAATTAACACACAAAAATCAATGGCCTTTCTATACACCAATGATGAAAGGGAACAGATGGACGTCAGAAAGAAATCCCATTCACATTAGTGCCACACAAACTCAAATATCTTGGAGTCAACTTGACCAAAGACATGAAGGACCTATACAAAGAAAACTATAAAGCCCTGCTTCAAGAAATAAGAGAGGACACATGGAAATGGAAACACATACCCTGCTCGTGGATTGACAGGATTAACATCATTAAAATGTCAATACTCCCCGAAGCATTATACAGATTTAATGTGACCCCTCTAAAAATACCCATGACATTCTTCAAAGAAGTGGATCAAACACTTATGAAGTTCATCTGGAACAATAAACACCCTCGAATAGCTAAAGCACTCCTAGGGAAAAGGAAAATGGGAGGCATTACTTTCCCCAACTTTAAACTGTACTACAAAGCAATAGTTATCAAAATAGATATCAAAATATCCAGATATTCATCTGGAACAATAAACACCCTCGAATAGCTAAAGCACTCCTAGGGAAAAGGAAAATGGGAGGCATTACTTTCCCCAACTTTAAACTGTACTACAAAGCAATAGTTATCAAAATAGATATCAAAATAGATATCAAAATAGAATAAAGACATACCCTCAGATCAATAGAATAAGCTTGAGTTCTCAGACAATGTTCCCCAGACATACAATCACCTAATTTTTTTTCTTTTTTTGGTTTTTGGGCCACACCTGTTTGACGCTCAGGGGTTACTCCTGGCTATGTGCTCAGAAATCGCCCCTGGCTTGGGGGGACCATATGGGATACCGGGGGATCGAACTGCGGTCTGTTTGCTTGCAAGGCAGACACCTTACCTCTAGTACCACTTTTCTGGCCCCCAATCACCTAATTTTTGACAAAGGAGCAAGAAATTCTAAGTGGAGCAGGGAAAACCTCTTCAATAAGTGGTGCTGGCAGAACTGGTTAGCCACTTTCAAAAAAGCGAACATAGACCCCCAGTTAACATCATGTATGAAGGTAAAATACAAATAAATTAAAGACCTTGATATCAGACCTGATACCATAAGGTATATAGAACAACACATAGATAAAACACTCCATGATATTGAGACTAAAGGCATCTTCAAGGAGGAAACTGCACTTTCAAACAAGTGAAAGCAGAGATCAACGTATGGGAATACATTAAACTGAGAAGCTTCTGCACCTCAAAAGAAATAGTGCCCAGGGTACAAGAGCCACCCACCGTGTGGGAGAAACTATTCACCCAATACCCATCAGATAAAGGGCTAATCTCCAAAATATACAGGGCACTGACAGAACTTTACCAAAAAAAAAAAAAAAAAAAAAAAACACATCTAATCCCATCAAAAAATGGGGAGAAGAAATGAACAGACACATTGATAAAAAAATAAATACAAATGGCCAAAAGGCACATGAAAAAATGCTCCTCATCACTAATTATCAGGGAGATGCAAATCAAAACAATGATGAGATACCATCTCACACCACAGAGATTGGCACACATCACAAAGAATGAGAACAATTAGTGCTGGCGGGGATGTGGAGAGAAAGAAACTCTTATCCACTGCTGGTGGGAATGCCATTTAGTACAACCTCTATGAAAAATGATATGGAGATTCCTCCAAAATCTGGAAGTTGAGCTTCTATTCAACCCAGCTATTCCACTCCTAGAGATATACCCTAAGAACACAAGAATGCAATACAAAACCCCTTCCTCACACCTATATTTATTGCAGCACTATTCACAATAGCCAGGCTCTGGAAACAACCAATATGCCCTTCAACAGACGAATGGCTAAAGAAACTGTGGTACATATACACAATGGAATATTATGCAGCCGTCAGGAGAGATGAAGTCATGAAATTTTCCTATACATGGGTGTATATGGAATCTATCATACTGAGTGAAATAAGTAAGAGGGAGAGAGACACAAAATATTCTCACTCATCTATGGGTTTTAAGAAAAATAAAAGTCATTTTTGCAACAATCCTCAGAGATAATGAGAGGAGGGCTGGAAATTCCAGCTCACTTCATGAAGCTCACCACAAAAAGTGGTGAGTGCAGTTATAGAAATAACTACACTGAGAACTACTATAATCATGTGAATGAATGAGGGAACTGGAAAGCCTGCCTAGAGTACAGGTAGGGGTGGGTTTGGATGGAGAAATATTTGGGACATTGGTGGTGGGAATGTTGCACTGGTGGGGGGTGGGGTGTTCTTTACATGACTGAAACCTAACCACAATCATAATTGTAATTAAGATGTTTAAATAAAGAAAAATATTAATAAAAGAACAATGGAGGAGGAGAAAAACAAATATTAAATTATGGGAGCCAGGAACCACTTAGTCTCAGGTGCATTGGTGGTGTTGAAAAGGACAGGGCTAAATATCCAAGACAAGGACAACAACAGTGGAATCAAGAGACACACACTTTAACCATCTAAACTTAAAATGGGCATGTTATACTGGCAGGCTTGGGGACAGGGAAGGTGGTATGGGATTCACTTGGGGAACATTGATTGGTAGAGGAAAGTCAACACTGATGGTAGAATTTGCCCTGATTCATTGTATGTCTGAAACCCAACTATGAAGGACCTTGTAAAATCACAATGGCTTCAATAAAATAAAATAAAATATTAAAAAAGCTAAAAAAAAAAAAAAGAACAGAAGATGAGAAACTTCACATAGCCATTTGCAGGCATTTTAAAAGTAAAAAATAAGGTCAAGACATTTTTTTGCCTGTGTTGCCCCCTGCAGTTAAAAGACACTAAACTTTTATTTTGTCCTTTTAGAGGCTTATTTTTGCTCGCATTGATTATATTGTAAAAGACCTAAAAAGTCTTGCCCAGGAGACTATCAACCTGGGGTTTCTTGTTTGGGTGACACTATAAATATCGGGGTATGAAAAAATGTATCTTTTGGCAGTTAGGTATGAGGCTCAGTGGTAGAGAGCAAGTCATGCATGTATGAACCACTGCATTAGAATTCCAGCATACAAAAAGAGAATCTTTGATTTTACATTTGTAATGCAAATTACAATATTGCATTGACAATGACAACATTGTCAGACAATGTTGTCTGTTTAGTTCAGACTGATGGCTCCTCAATGGCCTAATCAATAGTTATGTGAATTTTCAGCATGTAATTGAGAGTTTTTAATCCTCATTTAGGTCTCAGATTTGTATGTTTTTTTCCTTACATTGAATTTCATGAGTGTATTATTTAACTGCCATATAGTTTTACTATTGCTGGATATAAATCTATTACTTATAATGGAACCCTTGTTAAATCTATCAGTAATCCACTTGTCAGATAATCATTTTAATATTATCTTTGAAATTTTATTAAAAGCATGCCTGTTTGTCAGAATTGCGCTCCTCTAGTGAGACAATTATGTGCATTTTAACCACTAATTATTGTGTCTTATGTCTGTGTTCTGGGATCACTTTCCATCTACCTATTTATGACTAATAAATGTTATATTTGGGGAAAGCTCTTAAAGTTTTGCTTTTTTCTTCTCCTGAGGAAATCTTTATATGAATATTATTTAATAATGAGGAATGGAATTCTGAGTAAAATGCAATTTTAATAAACTCTCATGACTTTTGCTGTTGCTCACTCTAACCTCTTCTGGTATAAATTTATTCTTTTTTCTTTGGCTATTTAAAAATGTGTTATTAGCTTTCTTACCATAGCATATCTCTTTCTTGGTATTCATTAGGCTCTTGACACTGGAGATTTTTGTCTTTAATCATCTCTGGAAAAGTCTCAACTAGCATCTCATACCATTTCTCCTTAGATAATCACCTTCCCTTTGTAAAATGTCAATTATTTAAGAAGAGGGCTGAATTCTAATAAAATATTAAATCTGATTTAATAAGTAGGAGCCTTCATTTTTCTTCTGTCCTTTAATTTCTTTTTCATACATCAAATTTAATTTTCTGTGCTATAGTTTAGCTAAATTCTTCATAGCTCTTATATGTCCTCAAAATCTCTTTAGAAATATTTAATCTACTGCTTAATGCCCTTTTTACAGTGATCAATCATGTTTAGAGAGTCTCTATGGTACTTTTTGAAGTTGTTTGATATTCCTTGACAATTTTTTCTTTGTTACTCCTATTTTAATTTTCTCATACATTAATTTAAATATAGCTTTCAAATCTTCATTTCTGAGATTGCCAAATAGTCGCCTGTTTCAAATGTTTTCTTTTATATACTATATTTATTTTTTATTGTAAGAATATTCAAGAGACAAAGTTGATAACATAATGAGGTAAACTAACATAACATAATATAGTAACATAACATATAATATAATTAATATAATAATACATGTAAGTCAAAGAGAGTTTCTGATTAAAACACAATTTTTTTATAATGGCTTACATATCTTTCACAGTAGTATTTTAGGTACATATTAACATTGAATCAGGGGAATACCCATCACCAAATATGTCCTCCCCTCATCCCTGTTCTGTTTCCACAACCCATATACCCCAACATCACCCCCGGGTTGCTAGAGTAGGTGGACCCCTCTTTGTCTGGCTTACTATTAGTGATCACATATCTGTTTGGTCCTGGAACCCTCCCTTGTTTCCCCCTCTATTTAAGAGGCAGAGCTAGATAAATCGAGGTATGTGGTTTTGTTTGTAGGAAAGAAAAGCAATAGATTGAGGTACAAAATAAAAGAAAAAAAAGAAGTCGGGGCCTGCGAGGTGGTGCTAGAGGTAAGTTGTCTGCCTTGCAAGTGCTAGCCAAGGAAAGGACCACGGTTCGATTCCCCGGCATCCCATATGGTCCCCCCGCCAAGCCAGGGTCAATTTCTGAGCGCATAGCCAGGAATAATCCCTGAGCATCAAACGGGTGTGGCCCAAAAAACAAAAGCAAAAACAAAAAAAAAGAAGTCAAATATGCTGAAAATGGGCGGAGTCCCTCTAGAGGCTTCCAACCTCAGTTTGAGAGAGGATGTGAAAAAGGTAATTGAAACATCACAACAATACAGAAAGAAATATATAAATATATATATTTATATATATATATATATATAAATAACCAGTGAGCACTACAGCAATAAAGACAAGCACCACACAATAGTCTGGGTTCTGAAATCAAATCATGCTCGAGTGCAAAAAAAAAAAAAAAAAGAAAGAAAGATAAGATAAAATAAAATAAAATAATATTGGAGACATCAACTTCAATCTCTACACCAAAATAAAGACGTCAAAAAATCGATAAATCGATAAATAAATATGTGGAAAAATGATTGTTTTGTGCTTTTTCCCTCTTTTCTTTTATAGGATTTCTTTTATAGGATTTCTTTTATAGGATTTTTATAGGATTTCTCCACCCCTGAAGTATACTGTCATGGGATTAACTGTACACTCCTTGCATGATCATTTACTGTCCCCTTGTTGCTTTCGTGGTGTATGGAAGACTTCTGCTTTGTTTTGGATGGTAAAATCAGACCTCTATCTAGAGATCTTGGTGGCTGTGCAGTTCAAGGAATGGAGCTTATGAAGTCTTTCTTTGTGGTTCTAGCAGTTATGTTTCTTCAGTGTCGTTTTAATCCATCTTCTGTAGTTGGTGGTCTTGGTCATTATGTTGCTCCTAGGATGGAGCCTGGGATAAAGTCTTTCGTTAAGTTTCCGGAAGACCCGTTCAGTTGCGGTTGTCTCAGTCAGACCTCTAGAATTTGAGATCTTGTTTGTTGAACAGATCGTAGACCAAAAGCTAGGCTAGAGCTTTTTGTTGCTGCTGTTGTTGTTGTTGTTGGTCCCTGGATGTGTACTGTCCAGTCTTGGTTACAACAACCAGTCATCTGTATATAGTGATCTTGGCTTTTGCACAGATCAAAGGGTGACATGTTTTCTGATTTTGTCTTATCGATAGCTGATGAGGAAGGACAACTTGCTCTTAGATCAAGTTGTTACCATTTCCTTATTGTCAGGTTATCAATTTAGAACTGGTGCATGTTGGTGTCAGAACAGCATTGTAAATGCCCTGGAGGGGATTTGGTTCCTGGAGCTTAGTGGAGAACTCTGTCGTTTCTAATTCTGGGATCCAGGAGTCAAGGCTGGACGGTCAGTGTCTAGTTCCCTGGAGCCTAAGTTGTTTCCACATGACATACATTCAGGGTGGGAGATGTCCCTGCGTTGTAAACAAGTATGAGTTCGTATCCCTAGTAGATAAGAGCTTGTTTTTATTCGTACAATTTCCCCTTTGTTTAATATGTCTTTGCAGGAGGAAGTGGTGCTACATTATATTGCTGGTGGATTTGGGGGGTGGAGAGAAAAGAAAACAGACTCCCGACAAAAAATAGGAATATATATGCTCACACATTTCTAAAGGAAAAAAGTCTTTTAAAAAAAGATTAAATAAAAGACGTAATTAAAGAGATAAAGTGGGGCCGGGAGAGATAGTATGGAGACCAGGTGTCTGTCCTTTCTGTAGAAGGACGGTGGCTCAGGACCCGGCATCCCATATGGTCCCCAGTGCCTACCAGGGACGTTCTCCAAGCATAGAGCCAGGAGCACCCTCCGAGTGCCGCCAGGAGTGACCCAAAAGAAGCAAAAACAAGTCAAATCAAATAACAAAAATGTTTTAACTGTTTTCTATTTCTGCTTTCTTATATTCACTTATTCTTAAATTGGGATTATATTTATCTAATATTTATTTAATATTTAAATGAAATTCCTAATAGGGTAGGGTAGAGAGTGGAAAACTTTAACGTCCTCATCTGTTTTTTGAGGGGAAGTGATTTGAGCTACACCTGGTAGTGGTTAGGGCTGACTCCTGACTTTGTGCTAGGGATCACTTTGTACCTTCCAGCAGTACAGAGTACCTGCTTCATAGAGCCAAAATGATGTGGTAGAGATGAACTACTTACTGATGATCAATAGCAATTTTATTAGGACTGCTTCTGCTTTTTGTATTCTATTTTATCGGTCTGGTCTACATAACTAGGTCTGCTTGACTGGGATAAAAGTCATGAAAGAATGGGAAAAATAGTTAAAAAGTATGATAACAAAATTAAGAATGTTTGCCTGATACAACGAGACTGAAGTCAGGCACTTGCATTAGAAAACCATGGGCCTTTGTCTAAAAACCATGGCCTAATTGTTTTGGGGATGATCAGATCCTCAAGTGCATATGTGCTGGATCCAATGTCTTTTCAAGTGGGTTGTCACCAAGGCTATTGCCTCAATTTGGAAGCTTTCTCAAGGGTAAAGATGCTAGAACACTGGATGGACCTTGGTCATGCCTGGACTTTAACACTGGTAGTGCTTCTATGGTGGTGCCCAGATTTGATCCCAGAACAGCTGTATGTAAGGCTTGTTCCTTATTCACTGTAGTAGCTCTCTAGCCCTAAAGTGTCAAATTCCTGCAATCATATCAAATCTGATTCCAGAATACAAAGTCCAAGAATAGCAAACTGTAGTCTAAATGGCTGAACTTCCCCATAGGTTCAATACCCTGCCTCAGAAAAAGCTTTTAGGGAGAGTTCAAGACAGAGGACAATTATATTTTATTATAATAAAATTTCCTTCATAAATAGAACATATAAGGTGATAAATATGGACATCTGATTACTTTCCTTCTGTGGAGAGAGCATGCATATATGCACTTTCTCAACCTTACCCCTCTCACACACATACACACACACACACACACACACACACACACACACACACACACACACACACATATATATATATATATATATATATATATATATAATTACACTCATTATGTAAGCTATCAATATCCCAATGCCATCAGGCTCAACTCAGCTCTTCAGACTCTGGGTGATGAGAAGGCTGCAAAATCTTGAATGTAACCCCTTGGGGAAGGGCACCCATGTTTATGTGACGAAAAAGCCAGCCATGCAGCACTGTGGACTCTGCTGGCACACAAGTACACAGATGTCTGATAGGGTACAGCTAACTCCAGAGTGAGGAGGGAGCTCTCTATTTTTTCTCTTGAGACCCTGTATTCATCCGGGACTTCTCCTTTCTTCAGGCTGTTAGTTCTAATTGAGTAATAGATCAGCTTCAGCCCTTTCCCATGTCTTGTCGATACATGCAGTTGTGTGTCATATTCTGAATACACTTCAGTGTTACAGTCTGCCCTTTCATCAGGAGCTGGAATGTAGGTGTCTGAGCGACACCAGTATGCTCCAGACCTGTAGACAAAAGAAGTTGATGCTGTAGACACAGAAGAAAGTTCTCAATGGGACAGGGACACTCATCATGAGGGACCTTGTTAAGAACTCACCGGCCTGCAGCATCCAGAGGATCACACAGGACAAGATGGGGAAACTCATGAAAGGGACAGAGGAGATGAGGAATTGCAGTGTGTGGTGTTGAGAAGGGACAGGGTACTCAGAGGCTCATTTTGAGCTGTAATCTTCCTGCCTGGGTTCCAAACCATCTGGCACAAAGCCAACCCCTGTTAGCAGAGTGTGGAATAAATCAGTAGAGCTGACCTGATTTGAACGAAGTGTGTATTGTCTGAGTCTTCATTTCTTTATAAACATTCTGATTTTTTTTGCATAGTCCATACATATGCTTTATTTCCTTATAGTACATGGATTTTACTTTACTAAACCCTTTTCAAATTTTATCCTTAGGAGAAATCCTCATGCCTTCCATTTCCTCTATAGACTCTTCAGTCCCAAATTCTTTCCTGCTTTGCTCGCTTGGCCACATTTCTCAAACTTGTCTACAACTATAGTGGGCTTGGCTGGGAAATCTCAGAGTAGAGTTGAAACATTTGAGAATTCATTGTGTTAACCAAGGCACTGGATAGAGGGACAGGGCTATCCGCATACTTACTGTGGCTCTTATCCATGTGAGCTGGTCTACCAGGGAACACATCCCAGAACCCTGCCATTTGCTATTTTTGAGGACAGATGTTAGTTTTTAAGTGCACAGATGACCAATATATTGAGAAGGTATACAGATGTCAGAGGGAGGAGAGGCAACTGAATATTCAGTGAAAACTTTTGGCTCCATTTTCAATGCCATATTTCATGAAGAGAATTTCTGTGTGCAAAACTGATGGCATTAAATTAAATAGAAGGGAGCTCAAAAGTAGTCAGTGTAATGGAATACAGAAGCACTGTGTCTGAAGGCAGAAAATGTTACACTGGGAAACTTACTATCCTTGGTACAATGTTCTGTAAACAGTAAATGGGAACATCAAATCAATTGTGTTTATAGAATGGTACCCTAATTGTGTGGCCAAATTTTAGGGTATGGTTGTGTTTCACATTAGTGGCTGGCTACCTCCCCATGTTCTGTACTTTTGGGTAGAACTGTATGTCCTGATTTGGGCAAAGGAGCATACTTGAGGGATAAAAGAATAAAGACATCAAGGGCAGAACCAAAGTTGTTCCCACAAGCAAAGTCCCTGCCCAAGGAGTCTGCCAATCATGTTTGTTCAGGACTGCTCTGCTTCAGGAGATAGAATGACACACAGCAATAAAACAGAACCCATATCAGGCAGATCAGCAGGAATCTTTTTCATCTGTGCCATCTTTGGGTAAGTCCATCTCTGTCTGTGATTTCATTGGAGCAGTTAGTCACAGGGGCACCAGGGACAAGAGTCTACAAGGTCTTGTTTTGAGGTGGTTTCTCTGTGTGTAAGTATGTGACAGCAGAGTTGTTACCACTGGTCTTAGAGGCAGACAGGACAAGGTTAAAGTCTACCTCTGCATTCCCATAACTATTGATTTTGTCATGTTAATTGCATTCTGACAAATTCTCTCATTTTAAAATTCAAAACAAGAGGCTGGAGAAAGCACACAATGGGTAAGGTGTTTGCCTTGAAAACGGTCCCTGGTACTACAAGTTGCCCATGCACTTCCAGGAGTGCTCCCTGAGCCAAGAGTAAGTCCTGAGCATCACTAGATGTTGGCCCCAAACTAAGAAGCAGCAAAATAAGATAAAGTATAAATAAAATTCAAAACAACATAAGTATTTATCAGATTTATATCAATTAAAATAAAAATAAGTTAAACTTGTTATAACAATCCATACAAATGGTATTACATTTTCTACAAATATTCTTCCTGCAGAGGAATTGAACATGTAGGTTCCTTTTTTAAATTTTCTTAAGCAATTGTGATCTACAGAAGTTTTATAGTTGAATTTGAGATATACAATGACTCAGGACCCTTCTACCACCAGTGTGAACCTCCCTCCACCAATGGGCCTATACCTCCACCTTTTGCCCCCTGGCCTGCCAGTATGACAGGCCCCTTTAAGTTTAGATTGTTAAAGTTTAGGTTCCTTGATTCCATTACCCTTGACTTTGGCTTGGATATTTAGTTCTTTCCTTATTTATTTCCCCACCAATGCATTTAAGAGCAGTTGGCCCCTGCCCCCAACCTATCTTTATTCTTTTCTTCTTAGGTTTTTTTTAATATTTTTATTGTGACCATAGTAAATTACAAATATTTCACAGTAATATTTTAGGTACCTTTTTTCTTAGTTTTATAGGAAAATGCAGGGAATATGTGGTAAAGCATTTTGACATTCTTTTTTTTTTTTTTTGGTTTTGGTTTTTGGATCACACCAGCAGCTCAGGGGTTACTCTTGACTCTACACTCAGAAATCGCTTTTGGCAGGCTTGGGGAATTATATAGGATGCCAGGATTCTAACCACCATCCTTCAGCATGCAAAACAAATACCTTACCTCCATGCTATCTCTCTGGCCCCAATATTTTGACATTCTTAATTCTTCAAATATGTAAACATAAACTATTTTTCACATTTTGTTTACTTTGAAAATTAAATTTTATTTCTTCTTTAATTTCTTTTTGATTGTTTTCAGTCTTTTTGATATATCTGAGTCTTATTTGTGTAAGGCTATATCATTGTTTTTTGGTTTGCTCTTCACTAAGTATCTGGCAATAATTGTTATTTTGCTTACTGAACTGTCCTTATTTTCTCTTTATGGAATTGTCTTTTCATAACCACTTTGATTCCTTGCCCCACAGTTGTTTCTTTCTTTTAGAGCTACATCAAGATGTGCTCAGGAAATTAACTTTTTTGGTTGTTGAGCTCTGTGGGTGCTTTACAAAACATCATAAAATAATATTAGCCCTTTACTTGATACATGTTTAGAGTACAAACATTTTTACCCATTCAGTAAGGTATCTTGTTATTTTATTTTATTTTATTTGGTTTTGGGGTCACACCCAGCTTTGCTCAGGGGTTACTCCTGGCTTTATGCTCAGAAATCGCTCCTGGCAGGCTCGGGGGACCAAATGGGATGCCGGGATTCAAATCATCATCCTTCTGCATGAAAGGCAAATGCCTTACCTCCATGCTATCTTTCTGGCCCCATTTTGATATTTTAGACCAAGGTTCTTTTGTGCATGAAAAGTTACTATGCAAGGGACCCAAATATTTAGTAAATATGAGTAATATATAGATTACTCCTGCTCCTTTTCTTCTTCTAATTGCACCCTATACAGAACATAGCATTTTTCCCTTCTAGATTTCATTACCTTTCCTGAAAAGATCATTTGACAATGTCATACGACAAGTCTGTAGGTAGACATTTTAAAATCAAAAAAGACCCTGATGTTTCTAGTTATGCTAATTTGGACCTGGGAAGAGGAAGACTGTCTCTGGGATAAGGGAGGAAAAATACAAGTGTAGAGGAACAGAATGTGTGTGACTATCAGACCCCCTCATTGAAAATGTGATCCTACGGAAGGTCCTCCTTCTGTGCATAAAAAAAAGTAAATGATTATTCTGGAGCATTAAACTATCCCTGTTCATAAGCAGAGGGACTGTCTTTTGTATATGAGCATAGTTGGCTGACAGCCTTCCTTCACTATCACTTCCTGGGCTGGGCAGGAGAGTTTTTGAACAGGAGGTCAAAATTGAGCGGACAGGGCAGTGAGACTTCTGGCAAAGAGGTACAGGGCAGAATCACTCACTTCTCTGGAGCTCATGCTCATCACAGAGTGAAAGTCTGAATAGAACTGCTGAATTGAAAAGTGGTCTCCTTTGTCTCTCACTTCCCCATTGAAATACTGAATAAGGAACTGGGGCCCTGGCCTACAGCTTGTTGGTACCAATACAACGACTGTTGTCCAGATTCGTAGAAGCAATTTAGTATCACTGTCTGGCTTCTTCCTTTAATCAGGTGTTTAGGAGTTTTAATGACCATATTTTCCACAGGGCCTGTTTGAGAGTAGAGAGAAAGGGCTCAGAGCAGACAAGGGAAAGCCTCCTGCTACATCCCTTATAGAGGCAGGTGGTTTCCTGGCCTGGTAAAGCCCAGAACAAGCCCACCCTGTGCCCAAGACTCATTCACCTGCCCCTAGGAGACAAAGGGTTACCCAACAGAGGAGCCTGGAGTGCATCGCAGCATCAGGGACCAGATACTCCTTATCAGAATAAGGTTCTCAGTGCCTCCACTCTCCTGCACTGGGGAAGTATATGTTGGCTCCAATTTTACTGCATAACCTCCTGAGTAATAATTGCTGTAATCCCCGGTCTACAGGCATGGTGGCTGAATACCAGCAGGACTGCTATGGTGTAGGCCTAGCCTCCCCACTGATAAAGGGGTGCTGTCCTGGCAGACACTGCTGAGAAAAGGCCAGTTGTGCCCTAGGTTAGCACTTGGCAGGATAGCAAGAGTGAGCTTATTAAACATTAATGCATAAGGAGAATTAACAATGCCAAATGGATGAAGAACTGTGTGTCTTTGCCCCTTGCTTAAAAACAAGAATTGCTGAAACATACCCTACTTACTCTAAACAGCTGGAAGAATGTACAATAATATTTTTCTCAAGATGGTAGAATCTACAATAATATTTTGTTGGTTAAATCTACAATAATATTTTGTTGGTTAAATCAACAATAATTTTAGTAAGTTATTAAGTAAAGTGTAGGCTATAAAAATAATTAGTCTTTTAATTAAACCTCTCCTCTTTTTACAATAGTTCGTTGGAACAGCATTAATAGACAATGGGCTTGTATTTTGTTGATTAATACTTGATTAACAAGAATCATATCCAAGAGGAAAGAATAAGTATTTTTCTGATTTTTGTTTATGGTAAATGAAACTGATGACAAAGAATTTATAAAATACATACAATATTTAGATGATTACGCTACCACATAATGTAAAACCCTATTGCTAAAACACATTGTGTTTGACCTACCCACGTTCCTACTATTGATTGTTTTTGCTTAAATATGATGAATAATTCCAAATAAAATGGGCTCAGTTCTGACAGCTCTGAAGTGTCTGGTCTCTGAGTACTCACTCTTTGCCAACTTCTTGGTCCCATTCTCCTATCAAATAATCCTGATGCCCCTCTCAGTGTTGCCCAACTCAGCTGGTTTTCAACAAACAATCATACAACTTCTCTTCTGAGACACTCTTTTTCTCCTAGTGTACCTGGAAGCACTTGGGCCCACAATGCCTCTTGGTAGACACATGACTGATCTACCACAGAAATTTCTTGTAGCTTCTAATATATTCATCCATCTACTGATTAAAGCCTGTTGAATTACACTCTATGACTGAAACCCCAGTATAAAAATTTTTGTAAACACAGTGATTGAATAAAAATTGAAAAAGAGAAAATTAAATAAATCCCAAACCTACCTGTATTCCTAACCCTAACCCCAACTCCAATATTAGCCTTATACCTTAACTCTACCTATACCTAACTACCTATACTACCTATACTCTACCTATACCTAACTCTAACCCTAATTCTAACCCTAACTCTAACCTTTGGCCTAATACTAACTCTCATCACCCCCCCAAATGAAAATAAATAAATAATAAAAAAACTTAAGTTGATCAAAGCCAGCCATAACCAAAGGAAGAAAAAGATTATCCAAACCAGAATTGCACTGACAAGTGATTACTTTTTGTACCTTTGCAATTTCAATGCTAAGATGGATGAAACTATCAGAACCATTTACACCAAATTTGGTCGTTATATATAAGAACCCTTGCATTGTTATATTTATTCCATAACTCTTCTTGAGGAATTAGAACAAAATACTTCTATATTTTGAACATAAAGAAATTATTTGGGGTCAGCTTTGGAGGCTAACCTGGTAGTGCTTGGGGAGGTGCTTTGGGAATCTTGTTATGCCTGTGATTGAACCCACGTCATCCATATGCAAGACAAACACAGTACAGGCTATAAATCTTCCTGCCCATAAATCAATTATAATACATTCTAACAGTGTGCTTTATTAAAAAACTTTATATGCTTTACAGATACCTTTAATTTGACAAGTATAATGCCAGAATAGTGACTGCAGGTAGACTGACAATTTTTCATTACCTAGAAATAACTGATCACATTTTTCAGCCTATAAATCTCCCCTCTACTACCGTTTTGCCTCTAGCAAAAACTTCAGAAATATCTGAATTATGAGTTTTCTATTCCTGTACATTGATTCAAGTTAATGAACACACCTTATTATAAACTAGAAACTCCAGTTCTGCTGACAACGGGCATATAGACACATTTCTTTGATGGTTGGACAAGGAATCTTCTCTTTTAAAGTCAATGCCAACATCCTCAGGCAGAGATTCTCATTTCCTCTCATCTAATCTGGATACTGAAGTAGGTACCTGGGAACTAATATATCAAACTACATTCACAAAGTCCTTGCATCAAAGATCTGCTCTCCCATCAGACAATCTGGGATAGTTAAGAGAAAAACTACTCAAGATAGTGAATCAAGGTAATAGCTTAAGAGGTGGATGGAGTATTGTTCTAGCTCCTGATATGATCCCTGGCCCCTCGTGGCCCTTTATATACTATTACTGTGACCATGGTGGAACATGAATATCGTAGGGGTAACGATTAACCCCACATCTGCTAGAATCCCTGAGTGTGGCCCCCACAACTTCAAGAACAACAGCATGGCCCAGGTACTGGAGTCTTGAAATCTAAAACTAAAGCATGCTTTCCCTTATACCTGCAAGGAAGGTATATTCACCCAACTCTTGTTAAATACTCATGGTTCTGGCATACCCTAGTTGCCCAGAAACAGGTCTGGGAACACATCATTGAATACTTGGAAAACACTCACTTGATAGCTGTTAGGAATATCAAATCCATCAGAATGTTTGAAACAATGTCCCATAATAATGAGGCAACCTAAAAACTGTCTTTACATTTCTATTTAGCTGTTACCTTCCCCATGCAATGCATCCTTGGGCAAAATTTTATATTTAGGGCTGGGTGTGGTCCTGGCAAAAGGAAGGGTAATATTTATCCTGAGTATCACCATGTTTTGCCAAAAACAAACAAAATAAAACAAATCAATGTGTTTAATACCTTAAAATCCAAAATTAATATAAAAGGAGGATTCTGAATTGTAGACATCAAGAAAATAAATATGCTTAGCTAGAAAGATAATAGTCTGAGGAGAGGAGGAGCCTGGCACCTCTAGGAAATGCTCTTTTGTTGGGGGGGTTGTATTCACTTTTGTATCTGCAAGGTCTCTCAGAAGACATTCCAGAGTTTTTCATAGCTATCCTAGATTAAATTAGCATAGGTAGACAAATGTCTGTCAATATTTATTCTTCTTCCTGTGTTTATTAGCTCTAAAAAATCAATACTGTACTTGGAGCGTAGTCAGAGCTCTCAGTCTACAAAGCTATAAGCCCCATGACTCCTTGATTTATCTCATATATATCTTATTTTCTTAATCCTTGCAGTACCCCTGCATTAGGCCCATTTTCTCAGTGCTGGTTTCCAGCACTGAATTGTTTCCACAAGCACAGTCCTTGCACTTATTCAGCCTGTCCAGGAGTAGTCTTCCCAGATGTGCCCAGGTCTTTTCAGCTCCAGGAGATGGATACTTAGTAGGGAGATGATGTGCAGCAAAGGTAGATCAGAAGAAAGTTTGTTTTCTGCCCACTGTCTCCTGGGTGAGCCCAATTCTATCTGACTTCATTAGAGCAGACATAGACATATAACAGACAAGGTCTGATGTTGTGATAGTTTCTCCCTTGGTGAACACTTATTATACCATGGTTCTTAGAGGCAAACAGCCAAGGTTAGATTCCACTTCTTTTTTCTTTATCTTTGTTCCATGTAATCATACTAACTACCTAAGCACAAATTCTTCAGATTAAATGTCAAAGCAGTAACTATCTCCTTGGACTTCACTCTGATAATTAAAATAAAAATTATAGTTTTATTTGCCAGAACTGTCTCTGACTATAGCTCTAGTCTTCTATGAATTATATGTTTGGAGAATTGAAGATGTACATCAATCTACTTGGCATTGGTTTATATATTTATCCTTCACACAGTGATGGGTTGCTTCCTAATAAATATTTTAATACATGTCAAAATTTAAATAGTGAAGACCTTTAAATGCTCCAAAAGAAGTAACACATTTAGTTTCACTTCATCTTTGTGTATAATTTAAAACGTCTGGGATACAAATATTTGGTGACTAAGATAAATGAATACAAATTATTCCTCTTCTTTCCTTCCTGGAAGATGTGTCATGCACATGACACTGTGTGTGCAGGGGTGTGTGCGTGTATCAGAGTCTTTTTTAGTTTTTGTGTTACATCTGCCAATACTCAGGGGTCATTTCTAGCTCTGCACTAAGGAATTATTCCTGGCAATGCTTGGGAAACCATATGCAATGCCAGGGATTGAACCTGGAGTCAGGTGCATGCAAGGCAAGTATCTTATCCAGTGCACTATCTCTTCAGCCCCGAAACTGGGTTTTTGCTGCCAACAGCCTATTCCCTTTGCTGCATGACCTGGAAAAGTCCTCTGAAAATTTCATACACTGCTTAGGAAAGAGATCCCTTGACCATCTTAGCAAAAGAACTAGGTGTAGATACTGCAGATTGCATTGGCATGCAAGGAAAAAGCAGTGGCTGTTCTAAGTCCTGAGTCATACTTTTCAGATTTTTTAGGGGAATCCTTGTAAAAATCATGTAAGACACATGATATTTCCAGTCTTGCTAAATTGGACATGGAAAGAAGTAGAAGAGGCAAATGACAAAGTTAGGTGGGAGTAACAGGTGTAGGGAAATATAATTCTTTTTTTTTATTATTTTTTTCAGGGGGTCACACCCGGCGGTGCTCAGGGGTTACTCCTGGCTGTCTGCTCAGAAATAGCTCCTGGCAGGCACGGGGGACCATATGGGACACCGAGATTCGAACCAACCACCTTTGGTCCTGGATCAGCTGCTTGCAAGGCAAACGCCGCTGTGCTATCTCTCCAGGCCCGGGAAATATAATTCTTTGCCTTTTGTCTACTCTAGATTAAAAAATAATTCTAGGGGCCCAAGCGATAGTACAACAGAAAGACATTTGCCTTACACGAGGCTGACCCAGGATGGACCCCAGTTCGACCCCCCAGAGTCCTATATGGTTTCCCAAGCCAGGAGCAATTTCTGAGCGCATAGCCAGGAGTAACCTTTGAGCGTTACCAGGTCTGGCCCAAAAAACAAACAAAAAATGATTCTAGAATATATATTCTAGCCCTCACACACATAAATTAGTGCCCAGCCATTTTTTTTTTTGCACGATTCTCAGCATTCTCTCAGAAATACACCCAAAGAGTCAGTCCTCATATGACTGAACATGGTCTGCTGGCAGCCTCCCCTTACTGTCATTTTCTGAGTTAGGCAGGAGAGTTTTTGTACAGGAAGCTACTGAGCCAGCAAGGCTGTGAGGCTGCTGGCACAGAGGTACAGGGCAGAGTCTTTCACTTCTATGGATCTCATATTCAGCTCAGAGCGAAAGACTGAACTGAACTGCTGAACTGAGAAGCGATCAGGGATGCTGCCTTTCTGATACTCTCTTCCATCATAATACTGAACCAGTAATTCAGGGCCCTGACCCAGGGCTTGTTGGTACCAGTACACATATAGGTGGTCAGATTCATAGGAGCATCTCAAAGTAACTGTTTGACTTCTAGCTTTAATCAAATGTTTGGGAGTTTGAATGACCTCAGGATCCACAGGGCCTGTTGGGGAACAAAGAAAAAAGGATGAGGGCAGATGCAGGGGTTCCTCCTGCTACAGTTCTCATGGGGACAAGGGGTTCTTAGGCCCAGCAAAGCCCAGCACACCTTGTGCCCAGACTCACTTGCTCTCAGAAGATAAAGGGCCATCCAGCAAAGGAGCCTGCAACCCATAGCAACTCCAGAGACCAGACACTAACTCATGGAAGGCTTCATAAATCTGTGCTCCTGTTTCTGATAGGAGCCTCTGCCTGTGATGTCACAGAGTGATGTCACTGTGTAATGCACTTCTGCCTGCAGTCTGGGCCCTGGCCCAGGTTACTTGAGACCTGCCCATAAGTTGTCATTCCTTCAAAGTAATGTGGGTATCCTATCCCCACATTGCATCTGATTCTCTGACTTGTTTTTGCCTAATCCTACCCTGGCTGCCCCACTTTTTCTCTCTCCACTTCCTGTACAGCCTCTGATTTTGACAGGTTCCAGGTGCATTTGCACTCCCAGGGTTTCAGAGGCTTGCTTAACTCCTGTATATTCTGGAATCTCCTCATGGAAAAAAAAAAAAAACACTTACCTTTTTTGCCTCAGGTCCTCTTGCTCTCCTGAGTCTCTGACAGCCAGGGTGCTTTGAAGTATGTGGGTGGGTGTACAGCACCTCAAGAATTGAGTCTTATATGGATTCACATCTTTGTTTAAATCTAGAGTGGAAATTTTCTCTAAGCCCCTCTCTTTCCACCAACTCCCAAGTTACTTCTCTTTAAGCCCCAATTTGCTGCTTTCACAGTCTGGACAGATTCACAATGCACTGTTAATTCTTTGAAAGAAAAACAGTCTGAAGTAGTATTTTGATAACAGGAATTACTTTTGCACCATTATGATTCCTATGCTAAATAGAAAGAGACCAAACAGATGAATTCAGACCATAATTTACAACTTAAAAGTATACAAGTTATCAGAACTTTGTATGTTGACATTATACTTATCCAGGTTAGCGAGTAGGCTGTTTGCATTGAATATTCCAATACCGATTGACAATGGTGTCACATAGCTCTTACATTAGTTCAGTATGTGGACATTTCTTTATGAACCCTGGCTGACATTTAAGATGTGGAAGGACTCATACCATGCATTTTCAGAATTATATGCATAAAACTAAAAATGAAATATCAGGAAACCACATCCTAATCAATTAAAGAGTATCAGGCAATAGTTTTATTCTGTATATTTTTCTGCCTTTTACAAGTTTTAAAATCCAAAATATCTTAAATTTTATAAATCAAGATACTCTATGAATCATAAATCAAGTTTATTACTAAATTTCCCCAGGAGAAATCTGTGCAGAGATGCTTTTCTAGAGATATTCACAGTGCATATACGAACTAAGATTTTTATGTTTGCTCTGTTCATTTTATAACTTCATTGTAGGATAGTTGATATTCTTGTTCTTAGCTTATAACAGATTGAGAATATCAGCTATCAAGGTGACCACTTGTGTTAAGTAATGATAAAGGATGTTTGGATAATTTCTTTGAATTATCAGACATGTTGTTGTCTCTTTGGGATCTTTGTCCATGTCTTGTTTGGTGGAGAACAGGTAGGGGTAGGGGACGAAAACAGTTACTTTCAGTCCATGAGTCCATGATAAGCACAAGCAAAGAAGAATTATCTGAATAGAGTAAAACCAGTTTCTCCAACACTGTTCACTGTAAATCTCTCTGGCACCTCAGAGATAGTCTTAAAGTAAGCCTCTTAATAGCACTCTCTTCTGTTGTCACCCCAGAAATCCTAGCTAATTCCTCAACTCCAAGGATTAAAATTTTTTTGGGGGGGATCACACCCAGCAGTGCTCAGGGGTTACTCCTGGTTCCGTGCTCAGAAATCACTCCTGGCAGGCTCGGGGGACCATATGGGATACCGGGATTAGAACCAATGACCTTCTGCATGAAAGGCAAACGCCTTACCTCCATGCTATCTCTCTGGTCCCAGGATTAAACATTGTTTGTGATCAAATCAAAGTCAATAGGCTCTAATTTTATGGATACATGCTATTCTAAATTGTAAATTTAACTTGCTTAAAAATTAAAGTCATATTTCCTAGAAGACTCTTTTTTTCCAGGTTCTAGTCCATTTGTTAGTCTAAGGAGACATTCCTAAGCAATTTGAACTATAAAAGGAGCAAGAGTCCAAGATTATTCCTAAAGTTGAGATCAGACTGTGAAAACCCATGACAGGTTTTATAGTATCTAACAGACCAATCGTGGGGGAAGAAGAGGTTTGATATGCACGTAGACAAGAGAGAAAAAGACAGAGCCATCTCCACTTTTCAAGCTCTAGTGAGACTAGTGACTAGGACTTCTCAACTGACCTCAGCACACTTGGGTTCATAGTACATGAGAGCGAACTTGAGGCTCCCAGTGCTGAGAAGCCTCCAAAGGCTCTGCTGGATCCCTGGAGGAGGGGCACCTCTATGTTTATGTGCAGAAAGGAGGCAGCACTGCAGCGCTGTGATCACTGCTGGCGCACAAGTACACAGATGTCTGTTTGGGTATAGCAGATTCGAGCGTGAGGGGGAAGTTCTCTATATCCTTTCTTGAGACACTGTATCCATCGGGGACTTCTCCTTTGTCCACAACCTTCTCTCCAACTGAGTAATAGATAAGCTTCAGTCCTTCTCCCACGTCTTGTCGATACCAATACATGTTGTTGTGTGTCATATTCTGGGTACAAGTCAGTGTCACACTTTGTCCGGTCTTCAGGAGCTGGAACGTGGGGGTCTGAGTGACACCAGCCTGCCCCAGACCTGTGGACAGAAAAATCCGGTGCTTCCAATATAGCGTAAGACTGAGGACTAAGATGGGAACATTGCCACTATGAAGAAAACTTGCCTGGGACTCACCTACCAGCAGTAGACAAAGGATCACATAGGCCAGAAAGTGGGCACTCATGACAACAGCAGGGGAGAGAGAGAAGAGGATAGGCCGGGTGTCCTGTGCTGAGGAGAGATGAGGTCCCCAGAGGCTCATTGTGAGGTGTCACCATCCTGTCTGGGTCACAAAACATCCTATCCTAAGACCACACCTCTTCTTACAGAAAGCAAAAGATTAAGGCACACATGTGTTGCTTTCAATGAAGAGTGTGCATTTGTCTGAAATGAGATTTCTGATCATTTTCTTTGCCAAACAGTTTTTGACTTACAGATATTTCAATCACGTTGGCATCATTTTCATAATGCTCTAGATTTAGTTATGCAAATAAATAACAGAATGTTTTGTGTTTAGCCATGCAAATATCTAGTATTTTCAATTTAGTAAGGCACAGATGTGTTCCTGAGCCTTCACCCCTGTGTGGCAGGTTTTCAGTCTTCTTATTTGATTATTTGGCCACTGTCCCTGTACCTGTTATAGATTTTCTTCTGGGTATCTGCCTTCTGAGCCTCAGGCACTGAAGATCACCATTTGAAGATTCTATGTGTCTGCTGAAGTTAAGGAGGAGGGATGCTGCGATGCTGCACAGTGTAGTAGGAGCAGAGGATTCACTGACAGGTGCACAGAGGTGGAAGGGGAAGGAAGATTATCAGTGAAAAACTAGTTTCATTGTCTACATCACAAGTTATGGGTCACATCTTGTGAAAATCTGAGGCAAAAATTTAAGTGACTTAGCAAAATATAAAGGAGCTCAGAAATAATGTGGTTGAAAATTCCCATGCTTAAAAATACAAGTTCCAAGGGCTGGAGCAATAGTGCAGCAGGTAGGGTATTTGCCACACATGAAGCCAACCAGGGTTTAATTCATGGCATCTCATGTAGTTCCCTGAGCCCTCCGGGAATGATCTCTGTATGAAGAACCAAGAGTAATCCCTGGGTATCACTAGGTGAGGACCAAAACAAAACAGACAAATTAAAACAACAACAACAACAGCACAATTCTTTGTACAATATTCTGCTGTTACCTTTTCTGAATCCATTATGTTTGGGAAAATTTGTATGCTAATTATGTATCAGTAGCCCTCTACCCAATCACTGATATCTCTGAGAACTGTTTTATTCCAGTTTGACTAAGGGAGCATTCCTGGAGATCAAAAAGAAGACAGAGATATGAATATGAGAAACACTGGAGAATTTGGAGTGTCCCTGAATTGGAGTTCGATTCTATCCTTGAATAAGTCTCATGTGTGTGCCCTCAGAGACAGGAAAACACACAGCTGGATATGGGGTCCAATGAGGGCATATCATGGAGATGTTTTCCCTCTATCCCAGTTCATGAATTTCACTTTTCACTTCACTATTGCTGCCAGGACACTGGATTCAAGGTGTATGTTCTGCAAGTAGTGTCTCTGTGTCAATGTGAGACAGCAGTCTCTAAACTCAACCTTTGCGTACAACCTTTGATTTGGTTCATTTATTGAACCTGAAAGTAATTTTCTTATCACTCAGAAAAGAGTGAAAGAGCATGCATTTCTTTAGCTTTTCTCAATGTGCTGATAAAAGAATCATTTATTTCAATTAAAAAGTGAATGCTTTCACTCTTGACTTGAATTGTGACTGACTCTGGAAAAATACTTCCCCTCTGGTATACACACAGATGAGATAACACTTTTCCTGCTTGATTCTGGCACACTAAATTATGCCTCAAACATAAGCACAGAAGCTGTCCCATGTACAAACTAGGCCTGGTTAGTTAGCAATCTCCTTTCACTGTAACTTCCTGAGATGGGTAGTACTGTTTTTGTGCAGGAGGCTCCTGAGCAGGCAGGGCTGTGAGGCTGCTGGCACAGAGGTACAGGGCAGAGTCATTCACTTCTGTGAAGCTAATGTTCAGCTTAGAGCGAAAGTCTAATCTAAACTGCTGAACTGAGAAGCGATCAGAGATGCTGCTTTTCTCTCTCTCTTATTCATAATAATACTCTACTAGAAACTGGGGGCCCTGGCCCAGTGTTTGTTGGTACCTGCTCACTGACTGGTGTCCAGATTCATAGTAGCATCTCAGGGTCACTGTCTGACTTCTTGCTTTGATGATATGTTTAGGGATTTGAGTGACTGCAGGATCCACAGGACCTATTGAAGAACAGAGAGAAAGGGATGAAAACAGAGACAAGGAATCTTCTTCCTGCAGTCCTCACAGGACAGGTGGTTTCCTGGCCTGTCAAAACCCAGAACATGCCTTACCCTGTTCTCAGGACTCACCTGCTCCCACGAGACAAAGGATCACCCAGCAGAGGAGCCTGGAACCCATGGCAGCCTCTGGGACCAAAAACCTCAGCTCACCCCCAGACAGACACATCTCTGTGCTCCTATTTCTGATAGGAGCTCCAGGTCATGATGTCATTAAATAATTTCATTGTGTGATGTACCACTCACTCCCAACAGGTTGGCTCTGGCCTACAATGTCCAGCATGTTATAAGGCTTCTCTAAGTGTTATACTCAGGTCTCTACATGTTCTCAGCAATGGATTCCTGTAGGTTGAGCATACTCCCTGATGTACTCATGCGTCTTGCTTTCTCTGTCTCACCATAATTGTTCCCTAACTCCCTTTGACTCAATTCCTATGCAAATACAGAGAAGTAGCCTCCATTCTGCAGTCTGAGGTCCAGACATATCTATAATTCTCAAAACATAGAACTGCATTACTTTATCAACAAATGTCCCTGGTCTCATCAAACTACCTCCATGGTATAAATACTAGCCAAACATGAAACCACGTTTTCTCCTGGTACCTGTCTCCCTTACGGAGGTGCATTACAATAAGTTGGTACACAGTGCCTCCTAGTGGCCCAGAAACACCTGGATGAACATGAGCTTCTTTACCTGTTACAGCAGAAATACTCAGCCCAGTAATTCCAGTATTTACTGTAAACGCTCCTTCTACTGCCTCCAGCCTGGCTGATTTAGGGTTAAAATTAACACCATTTTTAACCATATCAGGAACCAGAATTTTGATGAAGAAGAAGAAAATTATTGCTGTATCACGTTATTTAGTTTGTTTTGTTGGAAGAATTCACTGATAAAAATAAAGCCTGATGGTGATAGATACAGCTTGAAAAACAGTATGTTTCAGTGCTTCTTCTGATAAGTTAGAGACAAATGTGGCCATATTTTATAATTAAATCATTAAAGTGTTCAGATAGCATACTTTCTATGAATGTTTGTATGTTTGACACATGAATTAATAAAATCTTGGAATAAATATTTTATGAACTATTTCTGCCATATATCAACATAAACTAACATTATACTTGTTACCCCAAAATACCTTATATAACGTAAACCTTCAAGGAATTATACTAGTGATCAGAAATACATTAATAGAAATTATGCTAATTCAGGGTAAACACTATAATTTAATATAAATTTAGTATATAAAAACTATAATAGACACCATAGTTCAATATGAATTGATATAAAGTAACAAATCATCCATCATCCAAAAAAAGAAAAAGGATTAAAAATGGAGATAATATAAGGGATTTAGAAGAAATAACATTCATTTATTAGTGGTTCCAGAGGGTAAGGAAGAAAGTAGCAAATTTCTAATTTAAAGAATAAAAACTAGGAATTTACTCAAACAGAGGACAACAGAGACAGATCTAGGAATTCTAAAAGTGACAGAACTGACCGACTGAGGCACATAATCACACAATGCAATTCAAATGGCAAAAGTCAAAGATAGAGACAGGATCTAAAAAGGAGAAAGGGGAAGATGCCAGTAGGTCCCACTCATGCCCAGGGTTCTCAAAAGGTGACAGGGCAGAGAAATAGGATCCAGATAAAGCTGACCAGGAAGAAGCTCTTCCTCTGCCTCACTCTCCTGGATGAGCCCATCTCTGCCCTAGAGTTCATTAGAGCAGCCAGGTCATAGGACACAAGGGATAAGGTCTGATTTTGTTGATATTTCTTGCTTATGTGTTTTTTTTTCTCTCACTATTGTCATGATAATTGTTAGTGTACTTATTTCTCTATCTACGCTCACTACTCTTTGTGGTGAGCTTCATATAGTGGGCTGGTCCTTCCAGCCCTCATCTCTATCGTCTTTGGGTATTATTATTTAATAATATATTTAAAATAACATATTTAAAATAAAAATCTTTTATTTTTCTTAAATCTTAACTGTTTACTTTTAAAGCATCAAGTGATTCTCAAAAAACTTTAAGACAGGTTAACCAGTTTGGATTCACACTTGTAATTCTGTTATATATGTGTGCGCATACACACATATATAGATATATATTATATGTATAACATAATGGTTTTTTGGCCATATCCAGCAATGCTCAGCGGTTCTTTCTGGCTCATCACTCACTTCTTATGGGCTGGGCGACTATGTGCCATACTGGGGAACCAGGATAGGCTCTTACAAGGTAAATGTGCTATCTGTTATACTATCTCTCTCACACCCCCTCTGTTAGATATTTGGCTTGGTCAAATGTCAGAGTTCAGCTACAAATGAATGAATCTGAGGCACCCTAATAGCCATGAGGATTAAGAAAACAAGACAGACATCAGAGAGAAAACATGGGGGTCAGGGGCTGACTGCCTTATGTACAGAGAGCCCCTACTGTCCTCTCTGTTGGATATTTAATGTTCAGAATAATCAGTCATTAAAATAAGGGTAGATAACAAACAAATTAACTAATGATATCTAAACCTAAGGGGGGATTTTTACAATCTCACAAGGCAATGTGAGGAATGAGGAGGTTTTAGGTATAAACTCTGAAGGTTGTATTTCTCAGGGAAAAGGCGACAGATAGCAAAGTGTATACAGGGCTCCCACTCCCAGGGCATTCACTGGGTGGTTGTTGGCATTTTGATAAATTGCATTAAGAGCCCCTCAGTTTACTTCTGTACTTTCTCTCAGATACCTTGACCTTCTCTCAGATACATTGACCTCTAAAGGTTTGGGATTTTTTTTACTATGTAACTTCCCCTTAGTGTCAAACCTATTTATTTTAAAACAAGTTCCTTCATTTAAACATAAAAGCAATAAATGCATTCACCCTTTCTCTCACAATTAGACTTTAATAAATAATTGATATCTTAAAATTTCCAATAAGCAATAACATTGTGGTACTTATGAGCCTTCTAGCTAGAGAGTTAGACCCAGTATGTTCATAAAATACTAATTATTTTTATTTAGGCTTGACTTGTACTACTCATTTAATAGGTATTTACCATTAAATATTCAAATACTAAGTGTGAACCAGAGCAGTTTCATTACACAGTTCAAGCATGAACCATGGAAAACAGAACTGAGTCCAGGCACTTCTCGTGCCCAAATAAGATTAGGAAAGCTTCCCCTGGGTCTCTGGGATGGCAGGGATCCAAGGACAACAAGCAAACTGGGCTCATACGCAAGGTGTGTAGCTTAACCTATCATCTGCTTTGCTTAGATTAAGGTTAGAAATACAGATGTGTGGCTTGAATACTCAGCTGAAAAAATATAAATTGTGACCCTATCCTCTGCTTTGTCCTCTTGACTCTGTGTCCTCTGTTCTGAATGATGACAGGCTACCTAACATTTAGTAAACGTAATACATTTAATATTGAAGACAATGTCCTTGATGAAAAGATAAATGTACTTTAAAAATTAAATCAAAATAGTTTTATTGAAACAAACTTACTTTAGAGATATGTGAGAGGAGACAGAGACACAAGTTCAAGAGAAAAAAAAAAGAGCTTCTCCAGAGTAGAAAATAATGGCTGGAATGACTTTTGGAAAAGATTATATACAATTTATCAAACTTGTCTTGGAGTTGTTCTCATACACAAAAAAACACTGGACTCTGGATAGTCCTTTCATATTCTTTATTATGATCTTTAGAGTCTCTTATAGCTTCACCTTTTCTGAGAGGATCCATCTTTTTTGGCGGTGCTCAGTTCCTGCATCTGGGTAGTGCCTTAGTTTCCTGGTCTCCAAAGAACCTAGAATTTGCAACTCAGTGGGATGTGACCTTTATGCTTTGGGGCTACTTTAGGTTTAAGCAATTTCTCCTTTAGTTTTGTTTCCCAAATTGAGATTCTGAACTAGGCAGACCATGGTTTTCCCTGAAGCCATGTTGCTCTGCTTCAAGGACTACAGGGTTGAGGGCAGAGATCATTGTGGAGACTCCAATTCAATGGTTCTCTAGCAATTTAGGGTTTCCCACACAGGCGCATTGGGGTGGCATCCACTCCAGCAACTCAGGATTATTAACTACAGAGAATGGAGCTGTGTCCCCTTCTGCAAGTCCTTTAAAAATTGTTTGCTTCATTACTGGACACTTCAGTCAGAAGAGACTATTAGAAGAAACAAAGTCTAAACACCAACCTGAGAAAGAGAATTTGAGAATTTCCCTATTAATTTCCTTCTCACTTAATAGACTGAAGTTATTAAGGACACAAAAGAGTGAAAAAGTAGGTCTCAGTTCCTAAGGTGCTTGAGAAAGGTACTGACTCTAGGTCTCAGGCTCTAGTTGAACTTGAGAGCTGGACTTTAGCTCTAGTTCTCTCTCCTGCCTGCAGAAGGAAACAACCAGCACAGGAAACTTTATTTACTAATGAAGCTTCTGAAACTGAAAGTAGAAGGAAAAAATATCAAGTTATTTTAAAATACAATTGGCTAGAAAAATATTCTCTAGGATTAGTAGTTGCTAAAAAGGAATAAATTGGTGGTGGAATGTTGCACTGGTGAAGGGGGTGTTCCTTTTTAACTGAAACCTAACTGCAAACATGTTTGTAATCATGGTGCTTACTATGTTGAAAAAAAAGAATAAATCTATTACTTTATATTTTCCATTTCACTTATTAAAATGATAAAACTATAGATTCAAATACATTTCTTCATTGAAATGATAAAGATAGCAATGATAAGTAATAGTAATCATTTATATCCTTGTGGCAACTGTCTCCTTTACAAGAGATCAGTTTTTCATGCAAAATCACCATTTGTCAGTGCAGTTTGGGAAAGCACATCTGGAAAGAGATCCAAGTTCCCCCAGGACTCACAAAAGTTGGAAACTGCACAAAGCCATGGGATTGCAGTGCAGGTAAGTAGCTATTCCTTAGTTGTTTCTGTCACCAAGACTACCGGAGAATACTTTTTGGCCTTGAGTTTCATAATCTTTAATCCTGGGGAAAAAGTCTGCAAAATCACACAAAATTTATGATATCCCCTAGTCCTGCTAATCTGAGCCAGAAAGAGGAAGCCAGAGAAGAAAACTATCTCTGGAGGGACATGCAGGAAACCTGATAGAGAAACAGAATGATTCTTTGTTTCTCCAGTTTTGAAACATAAAAATGGAACATTAATTCCTTTAGATTCATATTACACATGATAAAAATATTTTCTTTGCATATTTGTGGAGCATTAAATCCTCTCCCATACATAAGGGCAAAGACTGTTCTCTGGACAGACTGAGTTCTGCTGGCTGGCCATCTCTTTTCTCTCTCAGGAATCTCTTAGATTGTACAGGAGGCTGCTGTGCAGATGGGGCTGTGAGGCTGCTGGCACAGAGGTACAGGGCAGAGTCATTCACTTCTATGACTCTAAAGTTCAGCTAAAGTCTGAACTGAACTGCTGGACTGAGAAGCCATCACGGATGCTGCCTTTCTCATTTTCTTCTTTATTTATATATAGAACAAGGAACTAGGTGAACTGGTGCAGGGCCTGTTGGTACCAATACACATACTGGTATCAGGTTGATACCAGATATCAGTATCAGATTCACTGCCTGACTTTTTGCTTTGAGCAGATGTTTGGGCATTTGAATGATCGCAGAATCCACAAGGCCTGCTAGGAAACAGAGAGAAAGGGACGAAGGCAGTCACAGAGGAACCTCCAAAGTAGCCCTCATGGTGACTTGGCAAAAGCTGGCACTGGCCCATCCTGTGCCCAAGACACAATTGCTCCCAGGAAACAAAGGGAACACCTAGAAGAGGAGCCTGGAGCCCATGGCAGCCTTGGGGAGCAGGCACCCCCTAGCTCAGACAGGCTCCAGAGCTCTCTGTTCCTATTTCTGATAGGACCTTCTTACTGTGATATTGTTGAATGATGGTCTCCTGCCTGCAGGTTGGGTCCTGCTGACTCATTTACTCATACCCTAGTCTCATTACAGGTCCTGTAGATACTATCCCCATTCTGTAAGGCCTCTTAACATAGTGTGGCTGTTAGGTCTTGCATACCTTCATGCACCCTCTCCTCCTTTGCCTGGCTGTATGTTTGTTTACTTACCTTGGCTTCACCAGCTGTCCCCTCTACTACCTGTAGAATTAGAAAGGTAATTCCTGTAATTAGGAAGATAACCTTGGATCAATTGAGATTCCAGTGCATCGCCACTTTTCTTGAAGGGGAAAAGTGTCTGAACGTTTAACCATTTAGCAACAGTTACCTGCTAGCTAACAAAACTTGCTGTCTCTTCTGGGATACTATTATCTTTTCTCAGATAATAAAGCCTCTCCGTAGGGACAAATGTCTAATCAGTTACAGATATTCTTCACCCTAATGTCCTGAATGTCTGGACTATTAAATTTATGTTGATATAAGTCTCCAGTCTTAGACAGAAGAGAAACATATCTGAACCAGAATTCTATTGCAAGATGGTTTCTTGCTGCATCCTTGAAATTATGACAGATGAGGCATAGATTCCCAGGAATTTCCTGATAATATTGAGGGAGATTTATTCCATAATGCTTTTTAATAGTTTCCTCTGATCATTCATTAATATATCTCCACAGTTTGAACACAAAGTGGGTATTAACTAGTTTCAGATAATAAATTTTTATGAAAGTTTATATGTTTACATATTTTCCAAAATTATTTTATTAAAATAAACTTTACTCTCATCTAATTATAAGGAAATGTAGTTAGACTGAAATTTGTGCTCATTTCCTAGATATGCCTGTTCATAAATTCCTAAACCTTTACACATATTCTCTCCTATTCTTTTTCCCCCTTTTCCTCTCCTATTCTTTCTCTAGCAAAAGCTTCATAAAATATACTTGTTGTGGGAATAAAATGTATCTTGCACTGAGGGTGAAGTTCTGCTAATAATGGCCTTACACAAAGATGCTCCTTTCTCTGATAATTGAATTTTCTCTTTGAGATGTTGTAGCTGACATTTGCATAAATGAAGACTCATCTTCTCTTTGAGTAAGAATGAACTGGGCACCTGAGAACTAAAACATAGGAACTACAACACTGAAGTCTGCATCAAATATTTGTCATACTATCAGTATATTTTAGACAATTAAGGAAACAAAACTACCAAAGTTTCTGTATAAGAGTGATGGCTCTAGAGATAGAACATGCCAATGCCCAAATATGATTTTTGGCTCCTTTGCATGGCAAGACTTTCCAGTATTGTCTACTCTAGCTATAATAATAGCTAAGCACTGATGGGCTGGTATTTGTCCCCTTACTTCTCAGCTGTGCTGGGAGTGGCCCCAAGAGAGACAACAATAACTACAAAAACAGCAACAAATAAGAAACAACAACAAAATGACTCTGGTTATTTCTTATTCTGATATGTGGTTTTTTTTTTGGGGGGGGGCACCTGGCGATGCTCAGGGGTCATTCCTGGCTCTGTACTCAGAAATCCTCGTGGCAGGCTTGGAAAACCATAGGGGATACCAAGGATTGAACGCCACCTGCAAGGCATACACCTTAGAACTGGGCTATTGCTCCGGCCCCTAGTTCTGATGTTTTGCCCCTGAAATTTCTCTCCACTTGAAGTTATATGTCTTTGTTTTAGTAAGAATGTCTGTTCATCATGGTCACAACTGACAAGTTGGTATCTGTATATTTGTATTGTTGTTAGTACTGCTAAGATGTGGGGTATCCTAGACACTTGGCTGATTTGAGGAGTGGATTCACTGGGAGTCCTTTTAAGACACATTGTGGCCCATAGAAGGAAGGGGCCAATCTGAGAAATTGCATTTCAATCACTTGCATTTTGGATCTTTATACTGTCCTTGTTTCCATTTAGATGACAAAGTTTATACATAGGGGGGATTTCTTTACTGTACTCTTCTTGCTACCAAAATCATTTCACCTTTACTTCATTATTTTGACACTTTAGTTAGGTTTTCCCTCAGATCACTCAGTGAATTGCCTATAAATCCATCGCAAATACTTTTCATTCTGTCAAGCTCCAAAAAAGCCTAGCAACTTTTTTGGTTATAACAGAACTAGATTTAGGGAATTATCTATGACAACATTATATTCTATAGTTCCATCTGGTCTCATGAGGACAAGGTGACCTGGTGCTTATGTTCAGCATCTTAGAAGCTGACAATGGAGAAAGGATCTGAAGATAGAATCCCTGATGACTGCTGAGCAGTAAGAAAATAGTATCCACAGTTTTGAAAGGAAAGTTATTATAAGTATAGATTTAACAAAGAGGCATTCTACTGTGATTCATCTAGAGGAGCCAGGAATTTCCAAAGAAAAAGAGTGGACAAGAAGTCATGGTTCACGTGATTTGTGAGTGGATGTTCTTGGTTGGGAAAATCTATCCTACATTTACTATATTAAGTGGAACTTGTTTAGGGTCATAACTACATATTCAAAAACTCCCATTTCTCTATGGATTTGATTTAGAGCTACACAAAGACACAGGTCTGCGACACATTGAGAGGTCAAACTGTCATTATTCTTATGAGATCTATGTGACCTACCAAAAAACCACAGAGGCAGAAGAAGGTATTAAGTGGCCAATGAATTCTCTTGTTTTCATTCTGCAAACACCATTCAATATTGGTCAAAAGAAGGTTCAACCTAGTGCTGGATTATATACCCACATAAACCACCACTTCAAACAGAACAACACCATCAGCAGACAACATGATCTTTACAAGCCACCTGCAAGATTCACTGATTGACACACCCTAAAACTAGTGTTTTGAACTGCAGTCTGTATCTCCAGAACTCAGCAATGATGTCTCTGACCAGTGTCTTGTTGCTTCCTCAACACCTCTATTTTCTTCCTCAACACCTCTATTTCTTCCTTTAATCTGTTCTTCCCATGATAGTTTGTTATGTCTGCATTTTCTTGATGGTAATCTATCTAAATAATAGATATTTTAGTACAATAATTGATTCCAGGATGAGAAAAATCTAAGGATTGTATCTGAAAGTAGTTTCTGTTTTTCTCTTATATTCATTGTAGAGAAAGAACCTGAAGGGGAGAGTCACTCCTGCAGACATAAATGGAAACCTTGATCCCATATGAGGCAACAAAGCTGACTCCCATTGGAACTGAAGGCTCTCTAAATACGATACTAACCCATTGGATTTTTCATGTTAAGAACAGATCTCAGCAAAGGTTAAGTATTATCAAAACATTCTTACTTTTTCATCCATCCCTTCATCACTCACTATCATTTCACTCATAATTTCCTCACTCATTCACTGATTATACATAATACATATTATACATTATACATATAGTTATGCTAGGTTGTTTTTAGTAAATGCATAGCTTTTTCTTAGCTTTCAAGAGATAAAAATTAGTCACAAGCTAAAGGGATAGCATAAAGGATTAGAGTTCATATTGAAGGCCAAGTTCCTATCTCCAACACTACAAGGTCATCTGAGAGCCTCCAAGGAATGATCTCTGAGCACAGAGTCATTATTTGCCCCAGAGAATTACCAGGTATAGCCCCCCAAAGACATAAAAAACAATAATAACAAAAAATCTATAAGAAAATAATGATATAAACTACTAGGGACCTCCAAATGGGCTAAAAGATTCCAGGAATCTACATAAAAACAAAAGAAATTGTGGTGCTAAGAGATCCTCAGCAGGAGGACACAACATGAAGACTTATAAGCTTGGGATGTTACAGAGAGCTGAAGTACTGGAATTAGTCTGACAAAACATAAGGACCTAATTTCATGGACAGGAAGCAATCTTTGAAGGGCTGAGATAGAAAGTACAGGAACCCAAGAGGGACAAGAGCATGGCTAGAGAAAATATTTTGGTGAAGCTGTGAAGGTAAGATCGGGAAGATGGAAACTTCTCTATTATAGACTCTGGCTGGTCCAAGCCTTAGATATCTTTACATGAGAAACTAATTTTGTAGTGCTGAAATTTACCAGAATTTGCTACTTGTGCTTTCTAGAAAATCAAGCTATAGAGTAATTCTTAGACATTTACTATTATAGCTATAGAATCTCTCCAAGTCAGAAATCAGGTTAGTTTTAATCATTTATGCTATGATTTCATGCCTATTATAAAGACTAACAAATGTTTGTTGAACAAAAGGCATTAGTAGTTGAATAAAGAACATTCCTGTTTCGAACCCTCTTTGTTTTTTCCTTGTGTACAGGAAGCAGTTTGCTCCATAGAAAGTATTCTGTTCATATTTCCATGCAGCTGGGGAATTATATGTGTGATCCTCATACTATAGAGTAAACCTCAAAAAGTTCAAAGGACCCAGCTCCATGAGGTAGCTGGTGTGACAAATAGGAAATTAGGGTATTCTATTTTTTTTTTCTTTTTTGATGTTTCATTGTCACTTCCTGAGCCGGGAGAGAGAGTTTTTGTGTAGGAGGCTCCTGAGCAGGCAGGGCTGTGAGGCTGCTGGCACAGAGGTACAGGGCAGACTCATTCACTTCTGTAGACTTCATGCTCAGTTTTGAACTGGAGTTCTTGAACTGCTCAACGGAGAAGTGATCAGGAATGTCACCTTTATCTCTCACTTCCCCATTGTAATATTGAATGAGAAACTTGAGTCCCTGGCCCACAGTCTGTTGGTACCAGAAAACAGACAAATGTCCAGATTCATAGGAGCAACTTAGGGTCACTGTCTGACTTCTTGCTTTGATCAGATGTTTAGGAGTTTGCATGACCTCAGGATCCACAGTGCCTGTTAGGGAACAGAAAGAAAGGACTGAGTGCAGACACAGAAGAGCCTTTTGGTACATGTGGGCATGAGGTTCCCAGGCCTGGAAAAGTCCATCACAGGCCCACCCTGTGCTCAGAACTCACCTGCTCCCAGGAGACAAAGTGCAACCCAGTAGAGGAGCCTGGCGCCCATGGCAGCTCAGAGGCCAGACACACCCTAACTCAGGGCTGGCTCCATAGCTCTGTGTGAGCTCCTCTTTCTAATAGGAGTCTCTGCTTGTGATGTCACTCTGTGATGTTTTCCTCCTCAAGGCTGGTCCTGGCTCTCTATACCTTAGCCATGTCAATAAGGAGACTCTAGGTGCTATTATCTATTTTGAATAGTCCCTTACCAACACCTGGACTGCACAGGTTCTCACATTACTCTAGACACTTCTTTTTTTCCTTTTTCCTTGGCACTGCCTGCCCTCCATTTTTTCCCACTGGTCATGCCAGCTCTTTCTTTTTCCAATTACTGTGCAGCTCAGAGAAATGATCTGCTTTCTGTAGACTTAGATGATGAAGATGTCTTCATTTACCAGGGCAGAAGACTCTGTTTGCACTTCTAGCCCCAGAATACCAACTCTATCCACCTCCCCGATGAAAAACATAAAAAGATTTTCTATTCTGGTGCTTTTTTCTTCCCAGCATATGCCAATAAGTGGGGTCACAGTGCCTCCTGGTGATCAGCATCTCACAGACTAATGGATAAACCCCCAAAGATTAGCTTCTTCAGGCCCCTCCCCTACCCTTGTTTTACTTTATTACTTTAGAAGTGTGTGGAACCTGAAACCAAAAATGGTTGTTGAATGAAATGTTCATTATAATGCATGTCTCTTTTCTTCTTGATGATTACAATATTTTCCACTCCATAAGAAGCACTGACCTTAAGACACACATTGTTTTTATACAAGGAAAAAGAGAAAAAAAATTCTAAAGCAAATGATGCAAAGTGAGAGATGTCAGGGGACGATGGCTGGAAACAACAAGCCTGCTAGGCTGAAGTATATTTACAATAATGCCAGTCCACAGCTGGTTAAATACATTTACTTAACAGTTTTTTACATCAGAAAATATAAAAACAATTTCTTGTTTTGTTTTGGATTTGGGCCACACCCAATGACACTCAGTGATTACTCCTGGCTATGTGCTCAGAAATTGCTCCTGGCTTGGGAGACCATATGGGACACCCGGGGATTGAACCTCAGTCTGTCTTGGGTCTGCAGTGTGCAAGGCAAACACTCTACTGCTGCACTACCTCTCTGCCCCTCAAAAATCATTTTTTAAATACTTTGTTGTTAAGATAAAAAAAATAAAAGGCACAGCAGTGATCAAATAGTTTTAAACAAAAGCTCTCTATGTGACAGTGAAAGTGTGTTAACCAATACTTACCTGGCAGGGGCGATACCATGATCACGAAGGTGGTTTCCCCAGGGCGAGGCTCACCCATTGCACTTCGGGTGTGCTGACCCCTGAGATTTCCCCAAATGTGGGAAACTCGACTGCATAATTGGTGGTAGTGGGGGACTGCGTTCGTGCTCTCCCCTGAAAATAAAAAAGAAAGTGTGTTAACCTGATTGCTCTTCCTATGTGGTATGTCTGCACAATAAAGGGGCATCACACTGCAGATGTCAAATGGTTCTCTATACTCTCTAAGGCTTCAGCTTCACATGGCATTTGCTCCATAAGATGCACAGGCATTTCCCCCCATTTTTTGAGCCAAAAAAAGTGTGTCTTTTTTTTTTTTAATAATATCCTTATTTAATCCCCATAATTACAAACAGGTTTGTAGTGGGGTGTCAGTCATAAAAACTTCAACGGTGCAACATTCCCACCATTAATGCCTCTATGAAAAATATGGTAATCATATCATGCAGAAACAAAGCACTTCTTCATGCAAGTTGAGCATTGCTTTTGTTAACCAACGGGGAAAACACATCTGAAATGAATCAAATGGCTTCTGTCTGTCATTGTAGGAAACTGGCCAGCTTGATGTGACTACATGTTACTGCTTCTTATGAATCTGTCATAAGACCACCTGTAGTTATTCTTTTTTCCTTGAATGGTATTTTGTTTGTTGTCAGGAAATTACTTAGATTTATGATATTCTCAGTCTTCCTTCTTGTTTTGAAAAGAAGTCAGTCTAGGGGACATATCTGTGGTATAAAAAAGGGGTACAAAGTTGTGGAGGAAGGTAATTTTATTGGGACATGGTTCCCCTGCTCTCATATTTGATCCTGGTAAAGTCCCTTTCCTTCACGCATTTGAACAGGTGAAATCATTCCTTGCATGATATGGCTCCTACACAAAAAGCACAGAGGAGCTGTTCTCAATGGGCCCTTTTGATGGTTAGCTTTCCCTTCACTGTCACTTCCTGACCTGGGCAGGAGAGTTTTTGAACAGGATGTAGCTGTGCAGGCAGGGCTGTGAGGCTGCTTGCACAGAGGTACAGGGCAGAGTCACTTATTTCTATGGAGCTCATGTTCAGTTCTGAATGGTAGTCACTGAACTGTTGAACTGAGAAGTGATCAGGGATGCTTCCTTTCACATTCTCTTGCCCATTGTAATACTGAATGAGGAATTCGGGGCCCTGGCCCACAGTCTGTTGGTACCAGTACACAGTGTTGTGCCCGGATTCATAGGAGCAATTCAGGATTGTTGTTTGACTTCTTGCTTTGATCAGATATTTAGGGCTTTGAATAATGCCAGGATCCACAGGACCTGTTAGAGAACAGAGAGAAAGAGTTGTAGGTAGACACAGGGAAGCCTCCTGCTGCAGTCTTCAGAATCAACAAGTGGTTCCCAGGCTTGACAAAGCCCAGCACAAGCCTCCACTGTGCTCAGGACTCACCTGATTCTAGGAGACAAAGGGCCACCCAGCAGATGAGCCTGGTGCCCATAATAGCCTCAGGGACTAGAGACACCCTACCTTAGAGCAGGCGCCACAACTCTATGTCTTGTATCTGATAGGAACTTCTACCTGTGATGTCACTGATTGATGTTGCTGAGTGATGTGCTCCTGCCTGCCTGAGTTGCCCTAGCATGTGCTAAGGTTGGCTGTCTTCTCATGATACAGTCTTTCACATCAATAGCCTATCCACATAGTTGGTTAGTGTAGGAGTAATCTGATTCCATCTCACTCAGTATATGCCTTGTTATTCATTGGTTGGAAACATCTTTGAATGCAGCACCATGGATTGGTGTTTAGATCACCTAATCCCACCTCCAGGTGTTGTCTCTTCCTAATAAGCACACTTTTTTGCATTTCTTCATACCATGGATGGACGGAGCTTGCGCCTTCTTAGGGGCTAAAGGCTATGTGTTAGAATTCCTGAACCCATTTTTCCCTCTTTAGTGTGTGTGTGTGTGTGTGTGTGTGTGTGTGTGTGTGTGTGTGTGTGTATGTATGTCTGTGTGTTATTTTCTATATAGACATTTGCTTCCAGACCAGCATCTCTCCAGTGTTCTGGCTTTGAACTTGAGGGTTAATGCTATAGCTTCGGAGCTGAACTTAATGCTCACGCGTCTTCATACAATTTGTTTTCTCTAGTTGACCCAAATTCCCCAGTCTTATCTTTCCAGCTTCTTTTCCACTTGACTTCCTTGGAACTGATAATGTGGCCTTTTTGTTGCAATATGAAAGTCCAGATCCATCTGCACTATCCTGAATAGAAGAGTGAGCATTATTTAATTCTTATTATATAGCTCAAGAGTCACTGAGTCAAGTCAGTCTGCTCACAAAAACAACAAATCCTCTTTCTCTTGTGAGCTCTCCTGAGTTCTCTGAGTCCCCTTGCGCACCTTTCTGTAAATATATGGGTTCGCACTGCCTCCATGTGTCTCCCAGTCCATGTTCATTAGGTCAATAACAGAATTTCCCTCCAACACCCATCTCTGAAATTCTCTAACGTAATTCCCACACCAATTTCCTTAAATCTAGCCTGAATTATTTAGGGTTCTTTCAATAAAATCTATGGAGTAGAGGAAAATGATCGTCTGAAATGATTCAAAACTTCTGTCTATGCTGTCATGGATTAGACAAACCAAAATCCTTTTTGGCTGCTAAGAAAGAGACACTTTGATCATCTTATGTGGGCTAGTCTCTAAACACTATTTTCTATAACCTCTTCTAATCAAGTAAACCCAAGTATCTCAAAGTTTGCACCTAAATAAGTTAAGGGCAAAGTTCAAATAGTATATTTTTTATAAAGACGGTAAATATTTTGTATAAGATCATGAATAAATATAAAAATATTGAAATAACACTATTCACTAAGTAGTCTTAAGAGTGCTTGAGATTCACTCTCATTATGAATATTAGTGCCACTATATAAAGATGTAAATGCAAAAAAGCATTAAGAAAGAAAAGTAAGGAAAGTATGAAGAAAATTCTATCATAATATTTATGAAGATGTTATCTCATTTGTTTAATGAAGGGGTCATTCAAACTAGGCTTTCCAGTTCTATCTGATAAATGGATACAGAGTCTAATGCTCCCAGGCTTATTCAAAGGGCAAATATTTTTAACTAGTTTCCTGTCTGGGATCCAGGACTTCTTAGAGGGAGCACAATCTATGTAATGATCTTTCCAACATGTTAGAAACTCATGACTTCTCCAGTTTTAAGGGTTTCATTGGTCTTAAAATCAGAGTGATATGCTATAAATGTATAAGAATATTTCTTATACTGGTGAGACCAGTGTGATATTAACTGCCCTTCCAAATGGTACCTTGGGATCCAGGTATAAATCCAAGATGAAATCATATGCTATTATTTCCGATGGATTCCACACTCACATGTGGTTCATTTACCACAGTGAAGCCAATCAAATTGGCACCTTAACCTTCTGATCAGTTGACTTGGTCACAAATAATGAAATAGACAGACTTTGTGTGGCATGCCCAGGTTACAAGTTTGCCTGGACAACCCCAAAGGAAACATATTGAAAACAAAATTTGCTCCTCTACTCAGTTTTTCTGGTTCTAGCCATTGTTTCTATTAACAGGCACATTAAGGACAATTATTAGGTACATTAAGATCAAGGGCTGAAATATTTATATAGCTGCATCCATCTAGTGAGACACAATGACAAAGACCTTTAAAGCAAAACATCTAAGTCATGGCAATTTCCTACTCAATTTTCGTCTTTGTTCATGTTTGTTGCCCTTAATACATTCTATTCTTGCTTGTTTTACTCAGGTGATCATCTTTAAGTGATTATTCAGAAGACAATTTTCCATACTCTAGCAAAGTGTCATGGTGTACTGTGGTCCCAGGTTGCATGATTACTTGACATTGATAAGCTGATTCAGGTGAAAGATTGTACCTTCATGACACTTGGTAGAATCAGCTATGGAGTTGTCACATGGAAGATAAGAAGAAGCATGAGGAGGAGGAGGAGAAGACATAGAAGAAGATAAGGAAGAACAAGAAGAAAAAAGAAGAGATGCAGAAAGGGAGAAGATGATGACAAAGAAGATGATGAACAAGAAGAAGAATAAAGAGGGAAAGAAGAGAAGAAAAAGAAGAGAAGAAAAAGAAGAGAAGGCAAGAAGAGAAGAAAGAAAAAGAAGGAATAAGAGGAAAAGATAGGTAAAAAAGAGGGAGGAGAAAGAGAAGGAAAAAGAAGAAAGGAGAAAAAAGAAAAGAAAGAATAAAGAAAAGGAGAAAGAAGAATGAAGGAGGAGGAGAAGGAGGAGGAGAAGGAGGAGGAGGAGAAGGAGAAGGAGAAGAAGAAGAAGAAGAAGAAGAAGAAGAAGAAGAAGAAGAAGAAGAAGAAGAAGAAGAAGAAGAAGAAGAAGAAGAAGAAGAAGAGGAGGAGGAGGAGGAGGAGGAGGAGGAGGAGGAGAAGGAGGAGGAGGAGAAGGAGGAGGAGGAGGAGGAGAAGGAGGAGGAGGAGAAGGAGGAGGAGGAGAAGGAGGAGGAGGAGGAGGAGAAGGAGAAGGAGAAGGAGAAGGGGAAGGAGGAGGAGAAGAAGAAGAAGAAGAAGAAGAAGAAGAAGAAGAAGAAGAAGAAGAAGAAGAAGAAGAAGAAGAAGGAGGAGGAGGAGGAGGAGGAGGAGGAGGAGGAGGATGAAGAAGAAGAAGTGCATATATGTCTCTAATCTTGCTTTCCTTTGACCTTTCAAAATTATGTTTTGGGCAGGAATGCAGGAACACATCCCAATTCAGAAGGCTAAAAGACACAATGACCAAATCCCCAACCTTATCTTTGAGATCCAACCCAGGTTTTTCTCAGACCCCCATTTTGTCTTCCCCACTTTGTTCCCCACTTCCTCCATTTTGTTTTAACCACTTCCTGTTTCTGAAGATAGACATCTGCAGCCCCTCTTTCTACCAAATTAATATTGGTCAAAAGAAATAACTTCTGGTGGTGCAGAGAGATAAATGAGTATTGCTGTTCTCTAGCTTGTACTCTAGACTAAAAGAACATAATTCCCTTCTTAAAAATGTGGTGAGACAGATATTGACTTTCTGCTGCCTGTGTAGCAATAGGGCCAGTGTAGCTACATAGTGCTAGAATGTTACAAATGAGATAATTAGGAAACAGAAAAGATATCTATAAGGAACAAGAAAATGTATCTACTGTCATGACAACAAAATGTATGGAATTTGTGGAGAAATCTAGAACAGAAACTCCTTCTGGGAAAACGTCCTTAACAGATACTCTCAGGAGAAAGTTTAAGGAACCATTTGCAGACCTGGGCAACATCTAAGATTGTCTTTCCTTTTCTACAAAGAGCAAGACTCACAGTTTTAGATTTCTTGCTCTTTGTAGAAAAGGAAAGACAATCTTAGATGTTGCCCAGGTCTTTTGGGTCCTTGCCTTTCCCTTACAGAAACAAATTTAGAGAAGAAAAAACAAGTTTTTTTTAAACTTTTAAGAGAAGAGTATGTGTGTGTATATAATGCACTCAAAAGAGAATGTGGGTTTCTTCAGAAAACATTCCAGTGCTAACATGTGAAAATACACTTCTCAAGAGAGATGATATTTGCAATATGTGCATGCATTCACCATCTGCATGGCTGGCAACACATGTGTACTTGGACAGCACATTCTCTCAGAAGTAACATGGGTACAAGCTGATACATGTCCTTACATTGTTCAAGTTGGTTTTTATACAATTTCTTCCAACCTGCCCCATGTGGGGCTTTTTACATGGTAAGAGTCGTTGTTAAGGTGGTTGCTAATGGAAAGAGTAGTTGATGGTCTTCTTTAATATTTTCCCCTTTGCTCCTGCTGGAGCTTCTCTCTGTGGGGAGTACAGCCTTGTCTAGGTCTATTTTGAAACCAGTTAAAGGTTTTCTCAGGCCTTTGTTTCATTGTCCACATGTGGGTTCTGGCAGCTTAAGCTAATAACAGTGACAGTTACTTCTTGAAATCTCATCCTTTGACTTTATCACCTCCAAAGAATTCATTTTCAAAGATAAAGTATCTTGTTATTATCTCCTGCTTGCCTATATTACTTCCACAGGTGTAGATAATTTCCTTTCTTAAAGAAATCATCCCATAAATCTTTAGCTGGCTCAATGACATTGGGGAGGATTGTATTAATTAGATATATAATATTTTGTACTGCAGCTCTCTTTACAAAAAAACAGAACATTGAGGCTTGAATTCTGAAAATATCACCCTATTATAACTTGACTGAATGTGCAGAAGCCAAATGAAAAAAAATAAAAGACACACTTGGATGAACATATTTCTTAGCAACAAAGAAAACTTTGAAATGCATCTGGAACCCACTCTAGATCTTTCTCATACATTTCAGGAGCCGCTGAAGCCCAGTTATTACGGAAAGGATGATTTCTCTAAAATGATACTAGCTCTTCTCAAGAAGAAAGTGGGCTCCAAGCATTGTAGTAATGTTTTTGCCTTTTGCCAATCCATCCACTATTATTCCCTCATTCATTCACCTCATCATTTCATAAGGACACTCATGTATAATAGGAGCAACTGTCAGTAAATAAACCTTCCTCTCATTGAATTTGAAATCAGTTTACTCAGAAAAGTAGCCAAAAACAAACAAACAAAATTAACTGAAAACCTTTTTTGTTTAGGTTTTGCTTCTCTTATTGATAAATTACAAAAATATTGCAGGCTATGAATATTGAAGCTCTTCTGACTTACAAGGAACTTTTCACATCATTTGAAACATGGTAAATATGGAAATAATACAAATCATCCAAAGAGCAGATTTTTACATCAGTGTGAGTCAAACTTGGCTATAAACAAGCTTTTATTTTTTTTAATAATTTTTATTGAGACAAATATGAATTAAAACCCTTCACCATGTAATTTAAATTCAACTGTGAAAGGATAACTGGAAACTTTCAACTAGGTTAAATTCTACATCCTACAGGCAATAGGCACCATATCGTACCAGACTTGAGCTGGTAAGAATATGTTTCTGGAAGAAGTTGATGATTACAGAGTTCAGAAGTGCAAGAGGAATTACCATATTTTTTGATCTATAAGACGCACTTATAAGATGCACCTGACCATAAGATGCACAGTTTTTAGATGATCTCCTCCCCTACTCTCAGGCTTCAGCTCCAGGTGGCATTCTCTCCATAAGACACATCTTGGGGGGAAAAGTGCATCTTATAGTATAAAAAAGATGGTAGACTGTTTGAACTCATTCCCTGCTTAGAGGAAACAGGCTTTGCAAAATCTGTGAATAAATAGAGCACACTGAGGGACTATTTTATAGTTAGAGGTCCACTACTGTGAAGACAAGAAGTAAAGACAGTTTTCAACACCTCAGGCTCTGATGTGGTCCAGGTCAGGCTAAGACACCTCACAGATAATCTCAGCGCATGTGGGTTCATATTGCATGACTGAAAACTCCAGGCTTCTGAGAAACCTGTAAAGACTCTTCGGTGACTTTGAGGGCAGGGCACCCCTGTGTTTATGTGCAGAGAGAAAGCAGCCCTGCAGCGCTGTGGACACTGCTGGCGCATAAGTACACAGATGTCTGGGCATGCACAGCAGACTTCAGTATGAGGTGGAAGTTCTCTATAGTTTCTCTTGATACTTCATACCCATCTGGGATGTCTCCTTTCTCCATGCTGTTAGCTCCAATTGAGTAGTAGATCAGCTTAAACCCTTGTCCCATGTCTCGCCGATACCAGTACATGTAGGTATGCCCCATTCCTTGGGCACACAACATTGTCATACTCTGTCCTGCCTTCAGAAGCTTAAAAGTAGGGGTCTGAGTGATACCAGCCTGCTCCAGACCTGTGGACAGAAGAAGTTGATGCTGAGGATACAGGAGAAGCTTGAGCATGGAATGGAGACATTGTCATTATTAAGGGACTTTGCCCAGGACTCACCTACCTGCAGCATCCAGATCATCACACAGGCCAGGCAGGAGAAGCTCATGATAGCGGCAGTGGGGAGAAGGGTCTTCAGTCTGTGTGGTGTTGAATAGGGACACAGTTTCCAGGAGTTTATTAAGATGTCACCTTCCCTCTGGGCTCCAAGCCACCCTGTCACAGGCCACACCCCTTCTCACAGAAATTGACAGAGGACTATGACCTTCTTAGAATAAATACTGCATTTTTCTAAGTGTCATGTTTTGTTTTGTTTTGTGGCCACTCTTGGCAATGCTCAGGTTTACTCTTAGCTCTTTACTCCAGGATCATTTCTGCAGCCTTGGAGGATCAAATGGGTGATGGATTAAATCTAGGTCATCTGTGTGTAAGGTCACCTTATTCACTGTACAATCTCTCCTCCTTAACAAACTTCTTTAAACATAGTTTTTGACTCAGCTTATATCTAGCATATATTCTAGGTTTCCTAATTCTGGATTTATTTATGGCAATATGTCTCTGATTCTTGAATTTGTAAGCAGCTTTATGGACTCCAATGATCTTTATGATTCTTGTATCCTATGTTATCCAGGATTTTTCACTGACTGGCATCATTGGCCATGTTCTTGTAACAGTCACTCCACCTTCAGTGGACTTCCCAGTATCTGCCTGCTGAAACTTCACATGGCAATCATTATTTGAAGACACATTTTTCTCTGTATCATACTGACTCCTGGACTAAGGTCATACCTAGAGTAGCAGGAACAGGGGACTTGTAGACCCAGAGGACAGATGTGAAAAGATGTAAGATGTAACACAGCTATAAAATCAATGAAAAGTGGTGGTTTCACATTTCATGGTCATCTTTTTGTGAAAAAATGGCTGCCTTCATGATATTCAAGTAGAACGGAGCCCAGAAACTCAATATTAGGTTCTACAAAGTACCACACTTGGACACATCCTGTATTTAGTTCCATGCTCTGTTTTGGGGTTCATCAAATCCATCATAATAGTTAAACAATGTGATATTGAAATATTACTTTTATTAATTCATTCATTCATTCATAAGTCATGGCAACAATACTCTTTTTTTTTTTTTTTGGTTTTTGGGCCACACCCGGCGGTGCTCAGGGGTTACTCCTGGCTGTCTGCTCAGAAATAGCTCCTGGCAGGCACCGGGATTTGAACCAACCACCTTTGGTCCTGGATCAGCTGCTTGCAAGGCAAACACCACTGTGCTATCTCTCCACTGCTTGCAAGGCAAACACCACTGTGCTATCTCTCCGGGCCCCAACAATACTCTTATTACAGAATTCTGACTTGAATCCTCTTCCATACGTAAGCATGAAGACACTTTATACAGACTGATCATGGCTGGCTGGCAGCCTCTCCTTTTCTCACTTCCTGGCCTGGGAAGGAAAGTTTTTGTGCAGGAGACTGCTGAGAAAGCAGGGCTGTGAGGCTGCTAGCACAGAGGTACACTGCAGAGTCATTCACTTCTGTGGAGCTCATGCTCAGCTCAGAGCGATAGTCTAAACTGAACTGCTGAACTGAGAAGCGATCAGGGATGTTGCCTTTCTCTCTCTCTTCTCCACCATAATAACAAGCCAAGAAGTCAGGGCTCTTCTCCAAGGGCTGCTTGTACCAGTACACATAATCATGCATAGATTTATAGAAGCATTTCAGGTTCACTGTTTGACTTCTTGCTTTGATCAGATATTTGGGGATTTGAATAACTTCAGAATCCACAGGGCCTGTTGGAGAACAGAAAGGCTAAGGGCAGACACAAGGGAGCCTCCTGCTACATTCCTCATGAGAGCAGGTGGTTCTCAGGTGTGGCAAAGGCCAGTATAAGCCCACCCTGTGCTCAGGACTCACCTGCTCCCAGGAGACAAAGGGCCACCCAGCAGAGGAGCCTGGAGTCCATAGCAACTTCATGGACCAGATATCCCCTATGTCAGGCTCCCCATTCTGTGCTCCTTTTTCTGATAGGAGCCTCTAACTGTGATGTCACTGCTGTTATGATCCCTTCTATACACTGTTCCCTGGCCTAATGTACTCTACGATCTCTAGGTTACATCAAGTTAGATTTCTTGCTAGGTTAGCTACTCTGTGCTCTCTTTTACCTATATACTCTATGTACAAGTCCCTCAACAAAGGGTGGGTAGGAGTTGAGCATGGTAACTACAAGGCCTCGTGTGGTTCTTTTTCTTTCTTTCTGCTTTCACCCTTCACTTCAATTCTTCAGCCTTAACTGAATCAGCTTTTTTATTTTCTACTTCCCCAGGAGTTTATCAATATGGTCTCCTTGTTGCAGAGTGAATTATTATTATTTATCTACTCTACCTTAGTATACAGAGTTTGTCTTAAGACATATATATTCCAGAAGTTACTCAATAAAGTCAAACCATCTAACCACAAAAATAATGAAGTCGCTTCCTCTCCTGAGCCATTGACTCCTCAATGTTTCCTTGCTGTATGTGGACTCATAGTGCCTCCACATGGCTGTTAGTTCACATTTATTATCCATGTAATACAAGAAGAGACTTTCCATCCAAAATGCACCTATGAAATGCTATTATATCCCTCCACACAACTACCTTCAGAATTTCTAGTTTCATCCATTTAAGGTTATTCTTCAGATCTACTCTTAGGTGAAGGCTTATGATGATCTGAACCTGCAGGCAATAGGAAGGCAAACTTATGACAGTATTGCAGTTCCTATGCTACAACAGAATAGACAAACCAGAACAAATCAGACTGCATAAAAAACTATCTTCTGTAACTCCTCCTGATCAACCAGGCCTAAGTATTTCCTTGTTTGGCATTTACATTGGTTACTGTCAAAGTTCAGAGAATGTATTATGCAAATATGGTGCAGGTTTTTCACATGTTCTTTAGCTAATGTAAAAAAAATATTGTGATAACCAATCCTGTTGTCTATCCCCAAGTATGTCTAGTGGTCCTAAACTTTCCATGAGGACCTACCTAAAAAAAAAAAAAAAGAAATCTGAAGAAGTCTTGTTTATATTTTTACCAAAAAACACAAGGACTAGATCAATAGCACAGTGAGTAGGGTATTTGCTTTGCATGTGGCTGACCCAGGTTCAATCTCTGGCATTCTAGATGATCTCCCAATAACTGCAAGGAATTACCCCTTGAATGAACTGCAAGGAGTAACCCCTGAGCACTCCCTGGGTATGGCCCCAAAACAAAATAAAAACACTTTTAAAAAATACAATCAAAATATGTTTGTAGTCTTCATCTCATTTATTAATGGAGGTATCATTGCCAATTAGACTTCCCACTCCCATCTATCTGGGTATACAAACAAATGCTACTGTGCTTAATATAACGGCAAATGTTCTCTTGTCAAATCATCACCAAGATCCTCAATTACAAGGGAATCTTCCATGTATGTTTATTGAAAACAGAAATATCATTGGGCAAAGTATGAAAAAATATTTGGATACAAAGTATTTGCACCCAAAAATTTTATTTCAATGGCAAATGTAGACTATTTTAAGGAGCAGTATTACTTAGTTCACTTATTTTACTAAAATTTAAAGCAAGCATTTATTAAAAAAGATAGCAGATATATGCACTCTGTTAGGGTTGAACTAAAGTTTTTATCAAAAGAAAATAGAAAGATACAGACACTTCCGTTAAGTGTAGGGGTTTGGGGCTTGATGGGTAATACCCTCCTCAGTTTACCTCTTAGTTACCTCATAGTTATGACTTTTTAGGAACAAGTATTAAGCTTTGCTTTGAAATCAGTTTGTGGCAATTGACCACAATAAGTCTAATTGAATTGGCACCTCTGACCTAATAGGAACAGTTACAGAAATGAGACAAACAAACATACAAGAACTATTCAAACTTTAGGATCACCTGAGCAGCTGTAAGTGAGCTCACAGGCTGGCCATTTATTGAACATAAGATCTGCTCCCCCATCATTACCTTCCTGGTTCCACACAAGGAGACATTGTTTTTGTTAACATGTATATTAAGAATGTATATTAAGAATAAGAACTGGGATTTTAACTCAGTTGATTATACAAAAGAGTTGTACAGAAGAAACCAGACAAGAATAGTGACACCTGAATGAACATATATCTTAGCCACAAAAGAAATCTTGATGGGGCCGAAGCGGTGGCACAAGTGGTAGGGCATTTGCCTTGCATGCACTGATGTAGGACTGACTGCAGTTTGATCCCCCTGTATCCCATAAATATCCCCCAAGCCAGGAATGATTTCTGAGTAAATATCCAGTAGTATCCCCTGAACATTACTGGGTGTGGTCCAAAAACCAGGAAAAAAAAAAGAAATCTTGAAAATCATCTGGAATCCATGAGTAGTCATTCTGGAAAAAAATTGATTTCTCTCAGCTGATACTGGCTCTTCTCAAGGAGAAGGTGAAATCAGGGCATTTCTAGAATTGCTTTGCCTACCCACTCAATATTGATCATTCATTCATTCATTGCCCCATTTTTATGATTGGCACTCATTGTTTATTAAATGAATAAACCATTTTTTCTCCCCCCCCTTGAATTTAAAACCTATTGATTTAAATAGCCAAACAACTGGAAATTCTCAATTTTGATAAATCCTAGGACCTCAGGCAATACGTATCATGAAATCCCATCAGACATGAGCAGGATGTAGGGAAATGCTCCTGGAAGAAACTGAGATTTTGTAGAGAGCTGTTAAATAGGAATTAGCCTTTTTGGACTTGATTCATTCCCCATCCCATGTTCTGACTGGGTTCAGGTCTGTCTAAGACTCTCCAACAGGACCTTAGAACACTTGGGTTTACAATGCAAATGTAGAGCTCCAGGGTCCCTGTTCTAAGAGGCTGTGAAGGCTCTATTGGAAACAGGCAAACCCTGTGTTTATGTGCAGAAAGGGAGCCGCCCTGAAGTGCTGTGGATAAACTGCTGGCACACAAATACACAGATGTCTTGTTGGGTACAGCAGACTGCAGCGTGAGGGGGAAGCTCTTTGTATTCTTTCTCAAGACACTGTACCCATCTGGGACTTCTCCTTTGTCTACAATATTAACTCCAACTGAATAGTAGACCAGTTTCAACCCTTGTCCCATATCCTGACGATACCAGTACATGTTTTCATGATTCATATCTTGGTCACACATCAGTGTTACACTCTGTCCAGTCTTCAAAAGCTGGAATGTGGGGGTCTGAGTGATGTCAGCCTTGCCTGGACCTGTGGACAGAAGAAGTTGATGCTGCAGACATAGAAGAAACCTAAACATGGGATGGCAACATTATCATCATGAGAGGACCTTGCCCGGGACTCACCTATCTTCAACAGCCAGAAGACCACACAGGCCAGAAGGGAGACAGCCATGGCAAGGTTAGGAAAAAGGAGGTTCTGGAGTGCTGAAGAGAGATGGGGTTCCCAGAGACTCATTCTGAGGTGTCAGAATTTTGTCTAGACACCAAAACACCCAGTTGAAGACCACACCCCTTCTCATAGTGAGAAAAGTAAGGCATAAATGTTCTGCTTAGGATGAAAGGGTGCCTTTGTCTAAATCACATGTCTTATTAGTTCTTTCTTTGCAAAACTTTTTGTAACTCATATTTTATTTATAAGGTAAAATTTTCATAACTCACTGCATTTATTCATGTGACTACATAATTCTAAGGATTGGTAAAAAGCTTTACAGATTTCCAATGGCCTTAAGACTTCTGTGTCCATGTACCCTGCCTGATCTTTAAGTGATTTGCTTCATCTGTCATATTTTTGTTACAGTCACTTATTTGCTATGCATTTGGGCCCGTGATGCAACAGGTGAGGGCAATTTTTCTTTGTGTCTGAGTCTCTGAAGATAGAACTAGGAGCAGGTGACTTACAGAACCCAGAGGAACACATGAGGAAGGCAGCCCCAGGTTTGGTGGGAAATCCTGTTCTCATTGTAAATTTTAACACATAACAGGGATGAGGCATGTTTTTGTGAAATAAAACTGCATCAGTCATATTTTAAGATTTAAAGAAGGTCTGGAGAGATAGCACAATGATAGGGCGTTTGCCTTGAATGCAGCCAATACAGGAAGAATGGTGATTCAAATCCTGGTATCCCATATGGTCCCCTATGCCTGCCAGGAGCAATTTCTGAGCGCAGAGTCAGAAGTAACTCCTGAGTGCCACCGGATGTGACCCAAAAACCAAAACATTTTTTTTCAAAGATTAAAAATACTGTATTCCTTTGCACAAATTACCACAGTGGAATTATGTCATACTTCAATACAGTACTCTACTAATATGTACCATAAAACGTACTCCCCCCCCAAAAAATATGGGGAAAATGTCTGTTCATCTTATGGAATGAATGCTGCCGAAGCTGAAGCCTGAGAGCAGGGGAGAGAGCAGATACTAACCACTTGACATCTACAATGTGATGCCCCCTTTATTGCACAGGCCTGCCACATAGGATGAGCAATCAGGTTAATGCACTTTCACCGTCACATATAGAGCTTTTATTTAAGACTATTTGATCGCTGCTGCGACTTTTATTTTTTTCTCGTTTTCCTCATCTAAAAACTATGTGTGTCTTATGGTCAGGTATGTCTTATAAAGCTAAAAATACAGTAATTCATCAAATTCATTACAGTGTTGAAACAATCTGATCCTGTGAAAGTTACTTTTCTTGATATATGTAAGTAAAACAATATTTTATCTTGATTCACAGGCAGTAAATACTCTTCAATATAGAAAAACTGTGCCATACCGACTAAGCATGACTGGCTGGCAGCTTCCCTGCCACTGTCACTTGGGCTGGGCAGGAGAGTTTTTGTGCAGGAGGCTGCTGAGCCAGCAGGGCTGTGAGGCTGCTGGCACAGAGGTACAGGGCAGAGTCTTTCACTTCTATGGATTTCATATTCAGCTCAGAGCGAAAGACTGAACTGAACTGCTGAACTGAGAAGTGATCAGGGATGCTGCCTTTCTGATACTCTCTCCCATCATAATACTGAACCAGAAATTCAGGGCCCTGGCCTATGGCCCATTGGTACCAGTTCACGTTATCATGCCCGGATTCATAGAAGCAACTCAGGGTCACTGTCTGACTTCTAGCTTTGATCAGGAATTTTGGGGTCTGAGTCACCCCAAGTTCCACAGGGCCTGTTGGAGAAAAGAGATAAAGGGTTGAGGGAAGACATAGCCCTAAGGGGGCAGCTTGTTCTCAGGCCTAGCAAAGGCCAGAACAGGCCCACCCTGTACCCAGGACTCACCTGCTCTCAGAAGACAAAGGGCCACACAGCAGAGGAGCCTAGAGCCCATGGCAGTTCATGGACCAGACATCCCCAGCTCAGGGCAGGCCCCACAGTTCTGTGCTCCTGTTTCTGATAGGAGCCTCTGCCTGTGATGTCACTGACAGATGTTATTGTGTGATATGCTCCTGCCTATTGTCTGGGACCTGACAATCCAGTGCATATCAGTAAGAAGACTCCATATGCCTATCATATAGGTCCGCAACTAAGGGTGCATGTGAGATGAGCAGAATCTACCTGTCTTCATTTACCTAGTTCTGATTCTGCCTGCACCCAAATACCCAATTTCTTTTGTGTGTGTGTGTGTGTGTGTGTGGTTTTTGGGTCACACCCGGCAGTGCTCAGGGGTTATTCCTGGCTCCAGGCTCAGAAATTGCTCCTGGCAGGCACAGGGGACCATATGGGGCGCCGGGATTCGAACCGATGACCTCCTGCATGAAAGGCAAATGCCCTACCTCCATGCTATCTCTCCGGCCCCATTTTTCTTTCTCCTCGATTCCTATGATGTCTCAGAGAAATGGTTCCCTTTTTGTTGAATAGTCTATATGTAGCTGCACATTCCTGGCCAGAGGAATGTGATTTATCACCCTGTGTTCCAGGACCTCAGCAGAGAACTTAAAATGCATTTCAGTAAAAGCAAGAGCTATTTCCTCTGGTGGTACAAGTCTGTCTCCCGGATGTCTGGTAGTAAGTGGGTTCACAGCACCTCCTGGTGGCTAAAAGCCCACATACTCATGGGTAAACTCAATAGCTCCATTAACTGTTAAAGCAGAAATATCCCTTGATACTCATCCCAGCTGCCTCATCATATACCACGAACTTACTTTACTGCCACCAGCTTCACTGTTTTAGGTTTAAAAATTAAGCCCATCTTTAACCTGATAAAGAATAGAGGGACCAGCAACTTGGTGAAGTGAATTATTACTGTAACATTTTTTAATTTGCTAAGATGTAATAGATCTGTTAGAAAAATTAAATCTATAAAAATAAACTTCAATGATGTCAAGTGGAACTTTATTTAGAAACATATTTAAGTTCTCCTCCCATCAATCAAATAGTTTTTCAGAAATAAATGATTAACAATTTTAGATAGTATGTATATACTGTGTATATATTCTATAGTTTAATATTTATATTAAGATTTTGAAATAGTGTGGTAAACTATTAGACTAGATCAGACTATACCAATATTTTCCTCATATTTCTCGCAGAAATCTGTGTATTTGTGTATCACAGAAATGATCTCATACCAATTTTTGCCCAATTAAAACTTGCTGTGAGGATTATACTCGTTTAAAGAATGAGTATAATTTAGAGAACATTACATGTTACCACACAGAAATTCCCATACCACACAAAGCACGCTTGCACAGAAAAAAGGGAATGTTCTTTTTATTTTAATTTACAGTTGGCAAGGAGCCAGGAATATGACTCAGTGATAAAGCACATTCAATGTAGATGGAGAGGCTGGGATCTAAGCCACCATGGAAAAAAAAATAAAACAAAACAAAACAAAAAGAAGCCCATATTCCCATTCTCAGAGAAACTCATATTAACTCATTTGTGCTAAAAACAAATTCTGAATACCTGGGGACGAAAATATGAACATCACAGATGCAAAGTAATATTAGCCCTTGTTTCTAGAATAAGAAAATATAATAAAGAGTAAAACTAAGCAACTTACTTTATTATCTTGTTTTTTGTCTTGTTTTTATACCACATCCAGAATTGCTCAGGACTTACTACTAGCTCTGTCCTAGGTATCATTTCTGGCAGGACTTGTGAGACAGTATGTTGAGTATGTTGAGACAGGTGTTGAATCCAGGTCAGCTGCATACAAAGCAAGCACTCTTAACACTTTACTATCTTTCTTGCCCCTCAGCCTGCTTTTGCAAAGTAAAATTTATATGTTTTACTTTAAAATCATAAATTTGTTTCTTTTTTTAATTATCTTTATTTAAACACCGTGATTACGAATATAATTGTACTTGTATGATTACAGTCATGTAAAGAACACCCCCCTTCACCAGTGCAGGATTCTCACCACCAATTTCCCAGACCTATCTACTCCCCACTCCACCCACACCTGTACTCGAGACAGGCTTTCTTTTTCCCTCATTCATTCACATTGTTATGATAGTTTTCAGTGTAGTTATTTCTCTAACTGCATTTATCATTCTATGTGGTGAGCTTCATGTCATTAGCTGCACCTACATGGGAGGATGGGGGGAAGTAAGGGTTGGGACTGAGGCAGTAAAATATTAGAAATGAGCTTTGTAGGGCAGTATCAAGGTCCCAATACAAGATGGATATTATGGATATATAGAATATATGCACACAATAATATCAATATAAAAAAAGAGAAAAAATTTTCACTGACTGTCCCAATATAAACCAGTGCTAGAACAGCCTGCCCTCCTCCCAGAGTGCATTCCCATTAGTGTAGGGAGAGATAGAGTGAAAGCCTGTTGACCCCTATAGAGTCCACCTAGATGTGTTTCCAGGGAAAGACTGAAGTCCAGAGGAGAAAAACCCTATACCTGGCAAGAGCTGGTCTCCAGAATCAAGGACGAAATCGGAAGCCAGATGTCTGCCAGCCCTCCTCCCCATGCACCTCCCACCTGGAGTACGGAGGGAGGTGGGAACCTGACGACCACTAAGAGTCCACCTGAACCCACTTCTGCCCATCTGGGCTGGTGCTCAGGGAAGGCCTGGAGTCAGGGGAAAAAGACAAGGATGGCTGGGGGTCTGCTAAGCCTCTTAGCACTCCCCAGGCTAGGGAGAAAGGTTCTGGTATGGGGCCTAAATTTTTGTTTCTTAAAATTTTGAAGTTACACAAATTATGGATACATCAAACCTAGCTTGAGCAGAAGTCAGAACTCCATAATACTGAGACCAAGTTTTTGGAGTGCAAGAGAAAGACTGGGTTTTGCATATTTGCCCTGATGTCATATAATGCTTGAGTGTTGGGTTAATAGGATTGATCTGATTCTACCTGACTCAGAATATGCCTTGTTACTCATTGGCTGGAAACATTTTGAATGTAGCACCTTGGATTGGTGTTGGTCCCACCTCCAAGTGTGGCGATTTTTGATTGAATTTTTGAACTCAGATTGGAAGGAAGATGCTCTCTTTCATTTCCTGGTCTCCAAGAAGTTTTCTGCTTCTTAGGAGTAAAGGGCAAATGTGTGGGAACCCTGAAAATCCATTTCTCCCTCCAAGCGTGTGTGTGTGTGTGTGTGTGTGTGTGTGTGTGTGTGTGTGTGTGTGTGTGTGTGTGTGTGTGTGTATGTGTGTGTGTGAATTGTTTTCCAGACCATTGCTTCCAGACCCTCATCTCTCCAGCGCTCTGGTTTTAGAATGGGAGGATTTAATTCTATATACTTGAGCTATGGAGATGCTGAGTACAAAGTCTAACCAGAAATTTATTGAATTGATTGTGTAGTAATAAAAAGGAGTGTGCAGAACCTATCTTCTATCATTTCACATATTTCAGGATCTTACACTACTTTTCCCTGACATTGCACAATATAAAGGATAAAGCCAATTTGGGAACTAGAACCCAGGATCATTCTGAGTGCTCACAATTTGAAGGCATCTTGAAGAACTGGAGGAGGAATTCATATGCATGAGGGATGAGGACAAAAGCAGAGGAAGAAACCCAAGGACATCAAGACATCTGAATTCCCTGTTGAAGTTCTTAAAGAAAAATTCTTAGAAGCCTAATGAAATGAAGAAATCAATGGAGGAGTGTTAGGTTACACCTTATTTTACCTAAAGCAAAGATCATCCCTGGTTCCTTTGTATGTTCATTTACTACTTGGATTTATCCCCAAGATAGTCTTATCTGTAAACCTGGGAGGGACTGGCTCAGGATAGCCTGAGCTATCTGTCCTTATTGCCCCACTCAGAGGTGGTTTGTGTACTCAATAAAAACAAAAGTTCTGTTGGGCAATGGTTGAAGAGACAAGGTAGAAGACTGCCAGACTATGTGTGTTTCACCCTCAGTCTGGCTTGGATCATTTCATGTGGAACCCTGATTCAGACTTGTTCACTTGGGGTTGGTGATATGGTGCGTGGTGAGAATTTACAGAGGAGAACCTTAACATTTTAGAAAACGATAAGAAATATCCAAACTGAGTTTAAAAAAAAATCCAAAAGTTGGGCCAGAGAGATAGCATGGAGGTGGGGCATTTGCCTTTCATGCAGAAGGTCATTGGTTCAAATCCCAGCATCCCATATGGTCCCTGGAGCCTGCCAGGAGCGATTTCTGAGCATGGAGCCAGGAGTAACCCCTGAGCGCTGCCGGGTATGACCCAAAAAACCCAAAAACCAAAAAAAAAAAAAAATCAAAAGTTGAACTAAAATACAATTAGATGGGCTCAACAAGAGTACAACAAAATCTAAAGATTAAATCAATGAACTTGAGAAAATGAAGAGAATTTGGATGAGAAAGTCTAGTGTGTAGGGTGATCATCCTGAATGTGGATATTCTGAGTTTGGTCTCTGGTACTTCTTTTGATCTTCCAAGCTCCACCAGTAGTGATCCTGAACATACAGATAAGAGTAATTCTTAAGCCTGGCTGATGTGATCTCAAAACAAAACAAGAATTTAAAACTATTTGTGTAAAAGATTTATAAGATCTGTAACTTTAAATTGTATTACAAAGCAGTAGTCATTGAAACAGATGATACTGAAATAAAGACAGACCAACAGATCAGTGGAATCGGCTTGAGTATTCAGAGAATGTTCTCCAGACATAAAATCAATTAATCTTTGATAAAGGGGCAAGAAATGTAAAATGGAGCAAGGAAAGCCCTTCAACATGTGGCGTTGGTAACTGGTCAGCCACATGCAAAAATGTGAACTCAGACCTCCATCTAACACAATGCATAAAGGTCAAATCCAAATGGGTCAAAGACCTTGATCTCAGGCTTGAAACCATAAGATATATAGAACAACACGTAGGTAAAACACTCTATGACATTGAGACTAAAGGCATCCTCAAGGAGGAAACATCGTTTTCCAAAAGAGTGGAAACAGAAACTAACAGATGGGACTATATTAAGCTGAGAAGCTTTTGTACCTCAAAGGAAATAGAGTTATGGATACAAAAGCAACCCACAGAATGGAAGAAACTGTTCACCCAATACCCATAAGATAAGGGACTAATATCTAGGATATACAAGGTACTGACAGAACTTAAGAAAAAAATCTAACCACATCAAAAAATGGGGAGAAGAAATGAACAGACATTTCCTCAAAGAAGAAATACAAATGGCCAAGAGGTATATAAAAAAATGTTCCACATCACTACTCATCAGGGAGATGCAAATCTAAACAACAATGAGATATCATCTCATGCCACAGAAACTGGCACACATCACAAAGAACAATAATAATTAGTGCTGGTGAGGATGTGGGGAGAAAGGAACTCTCATTCACTGCTGGTGGGAATGCTGTCTCGTTCAGCCTTTATAGAAAATATGGAAATTCATCAAAAAAAACTGGAAATTGAGCTCCCATATGATGCAGCTATGATGCAGCTATGATGCACTCCTAGGGATATACCTAGAAACACAAAAACGCAATACAAAAATGCATTCTGCACATCTATATTTACTGCAGTGCTATTTATAATAAGCTGAATCTAGAAACAACCCCTTCAACAGATGAATGACTAAAGAAACTGTGATACATATACATCATGGAATATTATGAAGCCATCAGGAGAAATGAAGTCATGAAAATTTCCTATACATGTATAGACATGGAAGCTATTATGCTAAGTGAAAATAAGTCAGAGGTAGAGAGATAGACACAATAGTCTCACTCATCTATGAGTTTTAAGAAATATAAATGTCATATTATAATAATGCTGAGACAATAGAGGGCTGGAAGGACAGGCTCATAATATAAAGTTCACCACAGAGTGGTGAGTGCAGTTAGAGAAATAACTACACTAACAGCTATCGTGACAATGTTAAAAGTGAGAGAAGTAGAATGCTTGTCTCAAATACAGGCAAGAGGTGGGGGAGGAGGGAGATAGGGGTCATTGGTGGTGGAAATGCTACATGTTGCACTGATGAAGGGGAGTGTTCTTTTTATGACTAATCCCAGCTATAAACATATTTGTAATCATGGTGCTTAAATAAAGATATTTTAAAAAGAAGATTTATGAGAAATCATCAAGTAGAATAAAACTCAAAATTTCTGGGTCAAAAAGAGAAGTAGTTTGTGTGATAGCAGAGTTCCAAATAAGGAAATGTACATAAGATTCATAGCAGATTTTTCTATCAATACCACTCACCAAAAGGAAATGCATGAAATATCCAAAGTGCTGAATGATAAAAGACTCCCAACTAAAATTCCCTATCCAGTTAGACCATCACTCACCTTTGAAGGAATAAAGATTCCCTTCAATCCTTCAAAAGTTTCAGACAAAGGAGGGCCTCAAGTTTCCTGACAAGAAGAGTTTTTGTACTGGAGTTGCCTGTCCATGAGTGGGTTCCACATGTTTTGCCAGAACTTCTTTACCCAGCATAGAGCAGAAAGAAGGAACCCAGTAAAGGACAACCAGTGGGGGGCTGTTCCTATTTAGGGACAAGGGCACAGGATCTAATTTTGATTGTGAGTTTTTCTTTCTGTGGAAATGTATGATAGTAAGAGGCTGACAAACAGGATGGAGACTCCACCTTTTCATCTCAATAGCTATTTCACATGATCAAATTCTTTATCTTTTTTTTTTCTGGTATTTGGCCACAGCTAGTGATGTTCAGGGGTTACTTCTGGCTTTGCACTCAGAAATCGCTCCTGGCTTGGAGGACCATATGGGATGCCAGAGGATCGAACCCAGGTCTGTCTTGGGTCAACCCGGGCAAGGAAAACACCCTACTGCTGTGCTATCACTCGGACCCAAGTTCTTTATCTTAAGGACAAGCTCCCTTCTTTTTTAAGTGCGAAACATAATTGTGTTTGCTATATAGTAATTTTCTGATTTGTAACTTAAAATTTTATAAGCAAAGGAGTCTTGATTAGCAAACATGAAAACATTCATTTGTACTTGTTTGGAGCAATTGTGCAATTCAGTAACTGACCTGTGTATGCGAAAGGCAGTTGCCAGAGAACCAATCAGAATTTCTAGAGTGATTACATTTGCTATATTAAACCTTAAACATCCATCAGTAATTATGCTTATTTTTACTATCTCATGCAATTTATACCTGAGAGGCCAACAGAGGATAGTACCCTATGTGTATGTTGAACAACAAACACTACTGATTGAATGAAGATCATTCTGCTTCAGTGCCTCCTTGGTCATTATGCTGTGATAGAAGACAGATCTTTTCATTGCAAATATTACTTTCACATTGATGTGCACCTGGAAATGCACAGCTGACATTTTATAATGATAATCTCCTTGAAGGAGTTCACTGGGTCCGGCTCTGCAAGACAGAGGAATGCAGAAATGTGGACCATAGTTTTGTTGTTTCATTTGATGTTTTGTCACATTGGATCAATTAGAATATACTTTGATGTGATGTACATGTTCCTTAAAGTTTTCAGGAAAGAGGCTGTGAAATTTGAATAAGACTTCAAGTCCTGATCCAAATTAAGAAAGAAAAGCTAGAGGAGAGGAGAAGTGGGGATGATCTCTAGGGGAAAGAGGGGAAAGAATAGTTAACAAACAGCAATAGTTTTGTATTTCTTGTCCTTCCAGTTTTTAAACATGAACCTAGGAAAGTTATTTTCCATCATATACACAGGTAAAACAATGCTTTGCTATGCATTCTGAGCATTAAATCCTTAACCCTGCCTAAGCATAGACACTGCCCTCTGTATAGCCTAAGCATAAATGGCTGGCAGCCTCTTGTCTCTTCCTGGGCTGGACAGGAGTGTTTTTGTGCAGGAGGCTTCTGAACAGGTGGCAGGGTTGTGAGACTACTGGCACAGAGGTACAGGGCAGAGTCATCCACTTCTGCGGACCTCATGCTTAGCTCAGTGTGAAGGTCTGAACTGAACTGTTGAACTGAGAAGCGAGCAGGGATGCTGATACTCTTTCCCATTGTAATACTGAATAAGGAATTCAGGGACCTGGCCACATATACGAAATGTATACATTTTCGTATTTGGGTTCACAGAAGCATCTCAGGGTAACTGTCTGACTTATAGTTTTGATCAGGTGTTTCAGGGTTTGAATGACTTCAGGATCGACAAAGCCTGTTGGAAAAAGAGAGAAAGAGTTGAAAGCAGACACAGAGGAGCCTCCTGCTAAAATCATCACGGTGGCAGATGGCTCCTAGTCCTGTCAAAGTTCAGCACAGACCCACCCTACATCCTGGACTCACCTGCTCCCAGGAGACAAAGGGCCACCCAACAGAGGAGCCAGAAGTCCATGGTAGCCTCATGGACCAGACACCCCCAGCTCAGGGCAGGTTCCAGAACTCTGTGCTCTTGTTCTGTTAGGAGCCACTGTCTGTGATGTCACTGAGTATGTCACTAAGTGATATTCTCTTGCCTGCTTGTTGGGTCAGAACCCTGACCTCTGCATTAATACTCTAGATGTTCTTTCCTACCTGTGAGGTCTCTGAGTATTGAAGCATCATCTTCAGATGTCCTCAGGCACTGTGTTCTCTACTGCCTGCTATCCCAGCTTCCACAGACTGACCCCAGCTTTTGCCTCTACTTCCTGTGTAGTCAGGACATATACTTGTGCTGGTTGTCCTTGAGCTGATAGCGGTTCTAGGTACATCCATGCTTTCATGGACTGTGGAAGGATGAGCAGAGCCACCTTTTAGGACACTGTCACTGGAGGCCCATCCAGGCTTTCTCTTCTCCTGGGACCCTTTCAGGGTTACATGGCAACACTTGTCCACAGTATCTCTATATGGACAAATGTCTAATTAACACCAGATTTTTCTTCCTAGTCCTAACACACTCCTAATGTTCTGGCCTATTGAATAGAGTTTGATCTTCAAACGTAGCCTTAGATGAGGAAATACATTGTTCAAACCAGCATTCCACTGACAAAGGATTCAGTGTTTCATCTTGTAATAACTATGATAAGATGGATGAGGCAAACCAAGATTATTCAGGCCATGAATGTATATCAAGGGGACAGCCAGTATATTTATTCCTAAAAAATTAGATTTATATACATATATATTAAAATAATCATTAGAAAATTCAGGTAGTTTCCTTTGTATACATGCTTATGTACATTACCTACTTATTCTCATATAAATTCCTGAAATAAACAATGAAATGAATTACAAGTATGGTAGCTCTACATGACTGACACTTTCTCTCATTATCCAGACATGTCAGTGTATAAATTCCTAAATCCATTTCTTATCACTTTGCCTCTGGCAAAAAAACTCAAGACATGTCCTAGCTATGAAAATCATATTTTTCTACCTAACAATGATTCAGGTTAAAGGACATACTTTATTATAAACTAGAAACTCTGGTTCTGCTGACAATGGTCTTAGAGAAGAAATTTTCTTGATGGTTTGACAAGGCATCTTTTCTTTTAAACTCTTTGCCAACATTAAAACATGAATTTAAATACTGAACTAGGCCTGAGAACTGAAAATATAGAGAGTACCACCTTAAAATCCTTGAATCAAAGATGGTTCTTCTATCAATTTATCTGGGACAATTAGGTAGTGAAACTACTTAGGTTAAAGAATCATGTTGATCACTTTCCTGGCCTATTCTAGACCCTGATGTGATCCCTGGCACCACATGCACTTCTTCATTTTTGCCTGCTGTGGCTCTGGTAGCAGTTGAGCATTATAGGGATGACCACCAATCCCACATTGCCCAGTATCCCTGAATATGTCCTCTACAAAATCAACAATAAAAAAATGACCCAAGTGACATCTCAACCCTAAACTTTGAAACTAAAATGTGCTTTACTTTGAATTTTATGTCCTTATTTTAGTCAGTTAGCAAATGTGTTATACAGAGTAAACCTGCCAAAAAGCTGAGTAATTGTCTTGAAGTTTCATCATAGGGGCCTTAGGAGATCCTGGATACTCAATCAATTTAGAAAGAGTAGTAATTGGAAGTCTTTTACTATGAACATGTGTGATTCACAGATGGAATGACTATCCTGGAAAACTATCTTTTAATGAACTCATATTTTAGGCATTTGCATATTTTCCAGTTAGAAGGCAAGGTCTATATATGGGTTAGGCTTCTTCATCACACTGTTTCCCCATCCAAAGCCATAAGAAATAGATGTCTACCATAGTATCTATGATAATTACATTTTTGTTTGCCATTGGGTCATTGTATGGGTTACCTACACATGCATCACAAATAATTCATTCTGTAGAGTATGAAGGCAGACTGATATGTTTGTTTGGGTATAACATTACTGACCCAAGATTGTATCTAAGATGGCTCTACATAATCAGGCTCCTTGCTCATGACAGGGCAGGGGAGGAAGAGGACACGCTGATTGGGATGTATTTTTTATGAGTCGTTCTGAGATGTTTGTTATTTTCTTGCCTGAACCCCAAATTACTTGTCACAGGGTCATGTCCTTTCAGACACAGGGTCAAGTAAAAATAATGTACAAATGAACTGCTTAGAATAAATTCTACAATATTTTTCACTCTAAAAGATGCACCTGACCATAAGACTCACATAGTTTTTAGATGCTTTCCTCCCCTGCACTCAGGCTTCAGCTCTAGGCAGCATTCCCTCCATAAGATGACATCTTTTGGGGGATAAAAGTGTATCTTATGGTATAAAAAATATGGTATTTAATTTTATTTTAATTAGGAGTTTGGACTTACTCCTGGTTTTGTATTCAGAAATCCATATGTGACAGTGCTTGGATGATATGTGGTACTGATTGAACTGGGGTCATCTGCACACAAAGAAAGCATTTAATTCCCTGTGTTACTTCTCTGGACCAAGAGTAAAAATTTATATCTCTCTAGTTGTTTTTCTTTTAAGACAGTTTTTGAATTACTTTTAATTCATCCATATGATTTAAGTAGTTTCACTATCTAATTGTCCCAGATAAACTGATTTTGATTCAAAGACTTTCATAATGAGCTGCATTTATTTGTGCGTGTAAGTGTAATATTCTGAAAAAAAAATGAGTCGCCTAATGGGACCTAAAGCCTTTCATGAAGCCCAAATCCCACATATTCTACAGTTTTTCCTGATTTGCTTGTGGCTCGCATTGTAACAATCTCTTCACCTACTATGAATGTCAAACTTCAGAGTTTGGCATCAACACTGAAGAACTCATTTTGACTTGTGTCATATCAAATCAGCAAAAGGGTCACCTGTCAAGTGGTGTAACAGCAGATGATCAACTGATGCATGAGGGCAGATATGTAAGGTACAAGTTAAGAAATGAAAATTTTATTTTGTTTCTCTCCTACTGGAGCCATTTGGCACTTAAGTAATTGACCTGCACAGGTAAGAATTAATGTCAAAATTAATGTAGGATGTAGAAAGCCTATCTCAAATACAGGAGGGGTGGATTTGGGGGTGGGGGAGGGAAGAGATGGGAACATTGGTGATGGGAAAGGTTGCACAGTGAAGGGGAGTGTTCTTGTTATGACTGAAACCCAACTACAATTATGTTTGTAAACATGGTGTTTAAATAAAAAATTATGAAAAATTCAATTTGATCTATAGGAAAATAATTATGTATTTTTATTATAGACCTCAAAGTTCTCCAAATCAAAAAACATGTATATTATAAAAAATTTCATGTAACACAATGCCTGGCATAAAACATGAGCCATTGAATATATTTTGAATAGACAGTCGAGATTGAAATGTAAGCATTCCTGCTGATCTTCTATGGTCATTACCTCATGTGCAGAAGGGAGCTCTAGTCACTGCAGATATTCTATTCAGATATTGCAGTGAATCTGAGAAAGCACAAATGGGATCCTCCTGGCTAAGAGCCTTCCTGATAGACAAAGACTCTTGGCCTATGAGACAGCTGGGACCTGGCCTTTGACTTACTGGTGTTTCTTTGGGTGTTGAGGATCAGTGAATCTTCTTTGCCTTGAGTAATATATTCTTTGCAGTTGTTAGGGAAGAGACTGTGAAAATCCACTAAAGTTCATAATTTTCTCAGTCCTGGATAATCTGGAACTGGAAAAAAGAAGTCAGAGAAGGAAATTGACTATGGGGACAGATGAGGAGAACGTGACTAAGAAAATGCAAATGTGTTTGATTCCTCTTTCTTCCAGATCTGAAACATGAATTGGGGAAAGCTACTTTTCCTGATTTCTATCCACACATAAAACATTTTCCTTCTTGACTCTGGAACATTAAATTCATTTCTACATATAATCACAAAGACACTGTTCTCTCTAGGCTGAGCCCTGCTGGCTGGCAGCCTCCTCTCACTTTCACTTCCTGGGCTGGGCAAGAATGTTTTTGTGCAGGAGGCTCCTGAGCAGGCAGGGCTGTGAGGCTGCTGGCACAGAGGTACAGGGCAGAGTCATTCACTTCTGTGGATGAAATGTTCAGCTCAGAGTGCAAATCTGAACTGATCTGTCGAACTGAGAAGCGATCAGGGATGATGCCTTTCTCATTCTCTTCTCCATTAAAGTAACTAACAAGAAACTGGGGGCCCTGGCCCAGGACTTGTTGATACCAAAGCACAGTGTTGTGGCCAGACTCATAGGAGCATCTCAGGGTCAATCTCTGATTTCTTGATTTTGTCAGGTATTTGGGGGGTTTGAGTGATCACAGGATCCACAGGGTCTGTTGGGAAACAAAGAAAGGGATGAAGGAAACAGAGAAAGGGATGACTACAACAAGGGAGTCTCCTGTTGTAGTCTTCCTGGGAGGCAGGTGGTTACCACGCCTGGCAAAACCCCACACAGGCCCACCTTATTCCCAGGACTCACCTATTCCCAGGAGACAAAGGGCCACACAATAGAAGAGCCTGGAGCCCATGGCAGATTCAGGGACCAGAGAGCTAGCTCTAGAGTGGGTTCGCATAAACTCTGTACTTTCTGTTTTCTGATAGGACCTTTTGCCTGTGATGTCATTGAGTGATGTTCTTATGTAATGTGCTCCTGGCCTGTGCAGACTGGCTCTAAGGCCTATATGGTCTACCAGTGGTCTAGCATGCATCACGGTTGGCAACTCTATCTGCCATGCCTAGGCCAGATTACCTCAAAAGGGTAAGTAGGGAATTGATCATCGTCTTGTCCATGCTCTGATTCACTATATTTTCCTTTACCTAAACTCTGTGTATCCACTTACCCAGCATTAACTGATTCTATGGTAAGATATGAGACAAGTTAAAATATTTTAGGACATAAAATAGTGAGATGGTGTGGCCTGGAGAGATAGCACAGCGGCGTTTGCCTTGCAAGCAGCTGATCCAGGACCAAAGGTGGTTGGTTCGAAATCCCGGTGTCCCATATGGTCCCCCATGCCTGCCAGGGAGCTATTTCTGAGCAGACAGCCAGGAGTAACCTCCCTGAACACCGCTGGGATGTGCCCAAAAACCAAAAAAAAAGAAAATAGTGAGATGGTCCCCCATAGATACTTGCCTGGTAGCATTAGTTTTTATGCTACTCTTCAATAGAATGATGTATTTGTCTTTCATTGATTAGTATGAAGTTCCAGGTACATCTACCTTTTAACATGTTGTGAGGCAGGTATGTTAGCTTCATTGTTCCAGTTTCCACTTAGTGAAGCAAATCTATTTCCTGAGGAGGGCTATAGCCAATATCCCATAATTCATTTAATTAACTCTCATACTTTTCCTGGTTACTTATAGTTCCGCTGGATTACTGCACCTCCATTGTGGTCCACTGTTAATTATCTGATTTATTCATATTTTTCTGAAGAACAGAAATTTTCAATCAACCTACAATCCTGAACCCATCAACCTTTTATCCTATTCTTCAGTTTTCTGGGACAGTGTCGTTTGATTGATCTTCAAACCATATCTGGTGGAGGCAAAATGATTTACAAAGAACTGTATCAATAAAGGAAAATAGTTAGTAGTTCACCATGGTAAGAAAGAAAAGACAAGTCAGAATGTTTTAGGACATAAAAGTCAAATGATCCCTCATCAGATACTGTCTGGGTAGCATTATTTATATTGTTGCTATTCAACAGAATTTTTTAAGTATTTTCATAATTTTGTATTAAAGTTCATTATTACTAGATTTTAGACTATACTATTTCTGGAAGATATTTATATATTTAACTTCTTAAATTTTATATATTTATATATATAACTTCTTAACATTTCTTAACTTTATGAAACTGAAGGCAAAACCTCCCTTTTTAGCTATAATTAAGGGAGATCCAGCTGAGATTTGTGATAACATTTGTGATATTATTATCTATATGTATCTATGGAACTGTTACGATGAGACCAATAGATTTTAGTACATGCCACCTAAAGAAAAATTATTCCAACGTGGGGTATTTTACACACACCTCACATACACACATTTGTGCTTCATGCATCTAACATTTTTCTCTAATTGACTAGACTGTCAATTATCAATCACAATTTTTCAGTAGTTTTTTCCAGAAAAATTTCTGAGAAATATCCCTTGTCTATAAAGATGTGGTAGTCAATGTCAAGGAAGAAAAATATTATATATCATTCTTAGACTGGCTGAAAGTCACTCTAAAATCATCTTTTTCTATTCCAGAGCAATTGGTATAATTCAGCTTTTATTCACCTATGCCATGAAAACATTGCTCAGAATATTGCAGAGAAATTATATGAAACTCTAAAGTCTTTCTTAATGACTGACTACTCATTTCATTTCAGATGAAAACACATCTCTATGGGGAAACAGTGATTTATAATATTCCATGGTTCTAAATAGATGGACATTAATCTAATTTTGCAAATGTCAAAGTGTATTTAGCTTTTCTTAAAAAATTAAGAGATGAGAGTTGGGGTGGAATTATGTCACCAACCCCCTCCCCCAATTCATGCATGCATGTCGAAAATTTCAAATACCAAATTCCTACTTCCCAGTGAAAATTAATTGGACTCAGGATCATTCAGGAACTGGCTAAGGTTAAATGAGGCGCTTGAGGGTGGGATCCTAATGCAATAACACAGGTGCCCTTTGTTCACAAGAAGAGACTCAAAGGAGCTTTCTTTCCATAGAGAAGCGAGCATTGAGACAGTGAGAAGCCACTTATTAGAACAAGTTCAAGAATAGACCCCTTCCCAAAACTAAACTTAATTCTCAAATTCTCAGTCTTCAGAACTGTGAGAGGAATTAAATGTGCTGCCATTTCCTGTCCTTTTTTTTTTTTTTTTATTCCAGGAGTCATTTCTGTATGACCAGAATTCACAGACAGTTAGGAAGGGAAACTGATCAAGAGCAAAAAGCATGTAGGGAGTCTAAGGGATGGACTTGGATTTAGAAACTGTCAGGCTTAAAACAACTATATCCCACTCACTCCAAGGACATACTTGCTTCCAGTGGGTAGAGGCTGTACAGAAACATGGAACACGTGGAACTGGGCACATAGATACCTTTCTGCCTCCTAGTCCACTAGGAGAAGGTGTTTGCATCCCTTTTTAAATTGGAGATGACAAAATGACTCAGTACTGATGACATTGTCTTAAGTGATTCAGAAACCCTACTTTATAACCAAATCCTGAGCAATAGGATCCAAATATTTACCCTGAAAATCCTTTATATGACCCGTGACAATGGTCAGGACTGTGAAGATGGTTACACAGTTTTTTTGTTTTTGTCCTTACAACTTTTGTTTATCTTTGCTTTTCTGTTTTCTTTACCTGTGCCTGCTCATGGGCTTACAAACCCTCTATTTCCTATTACATTTCCTTCTCTTTCCCTTGCAAATTCAGAGCCATTCTCTAACCACTGCATACGTTCCTAGCTTCCTGTTGACATAGCACACCTGCAAATTAATGTCAATGCTATTAAGTTCTTTGGTAAATTAAAACACCAAAGAAGATGGTTGCTTAACCCTTCCGATGCTAGGTTGCTGGTTCAAGTAGGCTTGCTGCTCCTGAGAAACATGCAGAGGCTGAAAGTTGAACAGTGCCCCCATGTGGTTGTGCCATGAGTAGACCCAAGGGTTCACTTTTTCTGTGATGGGATTTGTTTAGATTATGGATATTTCTCCATTTGCTTATTGCACTGTTTTGTTTCTACAGGGATAATAAAAGAAAAAAAGAATCTACATACAAAAGATAGGTGGTATGAGAGCTTGCACTGTAAATTTAAACATTTGAGGTTAAGAGTGAGAGAGTTAGGACAGGCAGCCGATTTTGTTAGTATCCCTGGAGCATTGTCAGGGATCACTCCTGAGTACAGAGCCTGAGGATTGCTGGAAATAGCCTAAATCTCCCTGTGTGAGAGCTCACATACAGGGAAAAAAGTTGTTATTGAAAGATGTATTTCACCTTTGAGAAAATCCTTGTGCAGGAAATGGTGCAAATTTGATTTTGAATGGAGCTGCTAAAGGAGAAACTGGCAGAACATGAACAGTCTTCTTCCTACAGATGGAGTCTCAAAGTGTTTTTTGGATGCTTCCTAATGAATATGCTTCCTAATGAATTGAAGTTGTTTTTGTTGTTGTACGTGTGTTTATGGCCCCCTTAACAACTTGTCCAAGCAGACATATACAAAGAAGCCCATCGAAGATGTCTGATAATCAGCTTAAAGAAAATAAGTAATACCGACTATTTCCATACTTAGGACTATATGTAATACTCATTATTTCCATACTTATTCCCAATATTCTTTGTTTAAAATTTCTTTTTTTATAAAGCCTCTTTTTGCCTCTCTTTATTGATAATAGGATTAAAACCCATTTTTCTCTAATAAGTCATGAGTAAATGTGTTTATTGATAAATTATTATAATTCTCTAGTATCTTCTTCAATGTGCAAGTAGAAGGTAGAATATTACATACTTAGAATATTCCATACTTCTATACTTAGTATATTCCAGATTGGATTAACATAGGATTAAAAAATAGAGGGGCTTAGAAATAGAATGTGAGAACAACTCAGTTTCTCCGTATGTGGGGTGGTCCAGCATGGTGGGGGAATCTATTTCCTGGAAGGGACCATAACACCCAAGGCGTTAAAAATGGTGTGATGTTGGTGAGGTAGTGTTGCCTGAGTATCTGAGACAAAATTCATATATTAACATCTAATATTAGACATTTTACTGCATGTAACAAAATTTATAACACTCTGAAGTATTATTACTATTTTGTATCATCCTACCAGTGTTCTTTTTAAGATGACTTTATGAAATATACATATCATCAGATAATCACAGATATCACTTTTCTGTTCTTACAAAAGACTATATTCATGATTATTCAAAATATATTAAATCTGGGTCCTAACAGACTGATATTAACAGGAATCATCTTCTTCAATATTACCAGGTCCCCAGATATTACCACTACTACTTGTCCCAGGTCTTGCTTCTCTGTTTATCACTAATGCTCTCTTGAGTATTAGTGATAATTTACAGCTCACCTCTTCGACTAAACCTAGCAGTTGATATGTATGTGTATATATATGTATACATAGCTTATTATATATACATATATATACTTATGTTTGTTGCCATGTGCTATAGTGTCTTCTAGAACATTTCTTTTATTCCTGCTGCCTGGAAAATTGTCTGCCACATCTATGAGTCAGTAAAATAGAATAGAAAAGACACTCCCACCACATCACACCGACTATCCTCACAGATCTGTACTCTGCTCTCTGCTTTATGGTCATGACACAGGGCCCTATCTATGCTTTTGTAACTCTTAATAGCTCTGAGGAAAAAGAATTAGTGTGGAAAAAAAAGAGTTAGTGTGAATCCTTACTCAAAGCTTCCTGGACCCCCATTGCTACAGGCCTCTGAGGTGTTTCTTCCTTTCCAGGTAATTTCCCTATGGAAGTATTTTTCTATTTGGAACTTTGGGTGAACCTTCAGGCATAGGAAGAGTATACAGAGATCCCACTTTATTTCTATTATACAGATCATTACTGACACCACTTCTATCCTCCTAGGCATCCCATTTAGGTGATAGTCATATGATTATCCTAAAAATTTGAGCATCTATCTATATCTCTCCTTAATTTGCATGTTGTCTCTAAAGTACCTATGCATAGCCACAGTAGACTCTCTTCCTAGAGAATTTTATGATTTCAGTGCCTGAGGCACACTGCTTAGACTAGGAGAGACTTCAGGCCCTGAATGTGTTTACAAGACTGGGGATGGTTACAAGATATCATGCCAAGAAAATTTGGGTTCAGCAAAGATAGCACCCACGATCAATTCTTGCTCTAGAATATCTGCAATGAGAAACTGAGGTGGAGAGAGTACAACATGTAGGGCAATTGCCTTGCACATGGTTGACCCATGGTTTGATCCTCAACACCACTTATAGTCCCTGAGCACACCAGGCCTGTTGCCGAGCCAGGAGTAAGTCCTGAGCATTGCTGTGTATGACCCCAAAATAAAACAAAACAATAAAATAAAATGCTAGCAGGCCTCTTGTCTGTCACTCTGCACTGAGTCACAATCCAATAGACTCAAGATGGGCTGGAGAGATGGCGCTAGCTGTAAGGCATCTGCCTTGAATGCGCTAGCCTAGAATGGACCATGGTTTGATCCCCCGGTGTCCCATATGGTCCCCCAAACTAGGAGCAATTTCTGAGCACATAGAGAGGAGTAACCCCTGAGCATACTGGGTGTGGCCCAAAAACAAACAAACCAAAAAATCCAATACTCAAGGCCTAATAAGGAAGGTTGTGAAGTCCTTACGACAAAAAAAGACACATGGAGTATGGAGTCCATTAAACCATCAAGAGGTTGAGAACTGCAGATTTTCAACCCAGCTGAGGAAATTCACATATCATGATAAGAAGGGACAGAGCCAGTGGTGAACAGATGGTGAAGTAGTTTGTGAAGGGCTAAGCCCATCAGAAGCCAGGAGCAGGGTTGAGATCTAGAGTGTAAAATAGATGGAAAGAGAGGATAGCTACTGGGAGAAGGGCTGGCAGACCACTATGGGCAGAATAAAGTCGCATTTGAGAGATTTTCACAGGTACAAGTTAATTGGCCTAAAACCACTTGAACATATCTGTCCCACATCCAGCCTTGACACAGTTATTTAAGACCAAGCTGGACACAGACTGGTAGGACTCCTTTTTGGAGACTCTTACATATCTTGGTAGGCAGCATTCTGGTTTGAGATTTTGTGTGCATGTGCTGAACAGAGTCGTGGTTTACCCCACAGCTTCCTGGCAGGAACCAGGGGGTTTGTGAACAGGGAGAAACTGACTGTGCAGGGCTGTGTCTTGGCTGCTTGCACAGAGATACAAGGCTGAGTCTCCAGGCTGCAGGGAATCAACATGAAGATAGAGATGGGAGCTATCTGGGCATTCAGGTGAAAAGCGACTCGGAACAGTGTTGTTTTCAGAAAGTTCCTTATAAATGTAGAAAAACATAAGGTCCATTGGGATCTGAGCACTCTGTTTATACCAATACATAGCATTGTGTCCCATATCTTGCTTGCATATCAATTTCTTCTTGCTCCTCATTCCCATGATGAGGTATTTTGGCGTCTGTGTAATTTCAGTGTCCACAGGGACTGTTGGAAATAAGGGAAAAGTTCAAACAAAACAATAAGAGAGATGTAGATTGCAGTCATTGGAAAATGATTTGGACTTGAAGAACAATCCAATGTAACCCAATACTTACCTGCTCCCAGGAGACAGAGGACCACATAGAAGAACAGCCTACAGTCCATTGGGAATCTGGGTTGAAATCTCAACATAGTCTAAGCTGCCACAGGCAGAGGATTGAATTATAGCTGCCTTGTACTTGGTGGTTTCATCTCTGATGTCATTATTCTTGACAGTTTCCCCAGCTCCTTTTATCTCCTCATCTAGATTTTGATAGAAGATAAAAGAGACTATAGGGGGATAGAGTGGTGGCACAGCAGTAGGGTGTTTGCTTTGCACATGGCTAACCTAGGACAGACCACAATTTGATCCCCTGGCATCCCATATGGTCCCCCAAGCCAGGAGCGATTTCTGAGTGCATAACCAGGAGTAACTCCTGAACATCACTAGGTTTGGACCCAAAACAAAAATAAAAAGAAGAGACTATATGGAACTTGTGGGACATTTCTCTCACCAGTGGTCTTTGGTATTTATCAATCCTCCTCACTAATAGATTCTTATCTATCCACAGTTATTTCTCCTTCAAGGACTTTCCCTCTTCACATGCTCAGTTATACTGTGAAGGTGAAATATGTAGAGACACTTGGAAGGTAAAGATAAACACAGTAGTGTTTTATTTTTTTTTTTTTGTCTTCTTTGGTGTATAAGGACATTGGAGCCCCTTGGCTCTGCCCTACTCCATGGAGGGAGATGATGGATGGGACATGGTTCCATTTTGCAACAGTTCCCATCATTCATAGTGCATGGCTGTGATGTCAGTGACTAGACATTGATAAGGGTTGGGGTACCCTTTTCAAGTCTCATGGGTATAGAACTAAGAGCAAAAGATTACTAAAATACAACTCAAGGCAGGATATATAGGACAAAGGAAAATAGATTAGAAAGTGATTTTAGGGGCCGGAGAGATAGCATGGAGGTAAGATGTTTGCCTTTCATGCAGAAGGACAGTTGTTCGAATCTCAGCGTCCCATATGGTCTCCTGTGGCTGCCAGGGGCAATTTCTGAGCATAGATCTAGGAGTAACCCCTGAACACTTTTGGGTGTGACCCAAAAACCAAAAAAAAAGTGATTTTAATTTTATATCACTGAGTTGTTTAGAATGGATGGACCAAATAAGGATGAGCCCTAATGCCCTCCTTTGCCTCTTCATACCATCTTTTATTTACCCCTAACTCTCCACAACCCTCTTCCCTTCTCCATGAATCAACAGATATTTCAGTAAGCCACAGTGCCTCAATAGCACATTTCCTAGATGGAAGGCCTCTGAGGAATTTGATTTACTCTAGAAATACTGAGCAAGTAGAAAGCATAAAAATATACAATATTCTTCCATTGACACACAGTCATAAGCAAACATCCATAGATACAATTAATTATATATGGATAGGACTCAGAAATGAGTCCAGCCTTTTAGTCCCCATTAATTACATATTTAAGGACCAAACGCAATAATGCTCAGAGGTCACATCTGGCAGTCCTTGCGGACTGAACCCAGATTGGTAGTATGCAAAGCATGAACCTTAACTCTGTACCCACATTCTTTTTTTTTTTTTTTTTGGTTTTTGGGCCACACCTGGTAATGCTCAGGGGTTACTCCTGGCTATGCACTCAGAAGTCGCTCCTGGCTTGGGGGACCATATGGGAAGCCTGGGGATTGAACCGCGGTTCGTCCTAGGCTAGCGCTGGCAAGGCAGACACCTTCCCTCTAGCGCCACCGCACCGGCCCCGGTACCCACATTCTTTTCTCTCTCTGTTTCTTTCTCTCTCTCTTTCTCTCTCTCCCTTCCTTCTCCCTCTCTGTCCTAGCCTTCCAGTGTTTTAATCACTTCACAATCAAGATACTCATGAATCATCTTCAAATTTATCTGTTCCTAAAATAACAATAATAGAATCATGCATCCAGAGCATTTTTCTAGTTTGAGATTCATGAGGAGGACCTTCTTATGTGATACTTATCTGCTTTATTGCACAAAAGTCATATATGGTTTTATTTTATATTTAATTATTGAATATATCTATTTATTAACATATACAGTGCCAGTATACAGATACCAGTATGAAGATGAAGCCCATGATGTTGGATCCTGGGTGAGTTCAAGGCCAGGTGGCTTATAGTGGGGCAGGACAGCAGAGGAAGAAAATTGATGGATCAGAGCAACTTCTAGAAATTACTCCTTTATCTTAGGTGAGAGTGGGATATTTATAATGTGCTCAGTCAATCAGGTTCAAAGGATTGACTGTGTGTGGGAAGTTTACTGGTCAAAAGTCCTTCAGGGGAAGTGCTATATTATAGTGGCTTAGGGAAAGCAGGCTTTGGGTTTCTCTTTTGGGGGGCCAGATTATGCAGGTTTCTTTTTTTATTTGGGGGCCACACCTGGTGACATTCACGGATTTAATTCTATGTGCTCAGAAATCGCTTCTGGCTGGGTCCAGAGCAGTGGCCCAAGTGGTAGGGCATTTGCCTTGCACGTGCTAACCTAGGAGGGACTGTGGTTTGATTCCCCGGCTCCCATATGGTCCCCAAACCAGGAGCGATTTCTGAGCAAATAGCCAGGAGTAACCCCTGAGTGTCACTGGGTGTGGCCCAAACCCTCCCCCCAAATAATCTAATAGATTCAAAGCCTAATAAAGCAGGTTGTGAAGTCCTTATTACAAAAAAAGACACATGGAGTATGGAGTCTATTAAACCATCAAAAGGCTGAGAACTCACTCTGCAGAGAATCAACCCAGATGAGGAAATTCACCACATCGTGGTAAGAAGGGACAGAGCCAGTGGTGAGCCAATAGTGATGTAGTTTGTAAAGGGCTAAGCCTATCAGAAGCCAGGAGCAGGGTTGAGATCTAGAGTGTAAAATAGATGGAAAGAGAGGATAGCTACTGGGAGAAGGGCTGGCAGACCACTATGGGCAGAATAAAGTCTCATTTGAGAGATTTTCACAGGCTCAAGTTAATTGGCCTAAAACCACTTGAACATATCTGTCCCACATTCAGCCTTAACACAAGCTGGACACAGACTGGTGGGACTCCTTTTTGGAGACTCTTACATATCTTGGTAGGCAGCATTCTGGTTTGAGATTTTGTGTGCATGTGCTGAACAGAGTCATGGTTTACCCCACAGCTTCCTGGCAGGAACCAGGGGGTTTGTGAACAGGGAGAAACTGACTGTGCAGGGCTGTGTCTTGGCTGCTTGCACAGAGATACAAGGCTGAGTCTCCAGGCTGCAGGGAATCAACATGAAGATAGAGATGGGAGCTATCCGGGCATTCAGGTGAAAAGCGACTCGGAACAGTGTTGTTTTCAGAAAGTTCTTTAAAATTGTAGATGAACATAAGGTCCATTGGGATCTGAGCACTCTGTTTATACCAATACATAGCATTGTGTCCCATATCTTGTTTGCATATCAATTTCTTCTTGCTCCTCATTCCCATGATGAGGTATTTTGGCGTCTGAGTAATTTCAGTGTCCATAGGGACTGTTGGAAATAAGGGAAAAGTTCAAACAAAGCAATAGGGAGATATAGATTGCAGTCATTGGAAAATGATTTGGACTTGAAGAACAATCCAATGTAACCCAATACTTACCTGCTCCCAGGAGACAGAGGACCACATAGAAGAACAACCTGCAGCCCATTGGGATTCTGAGTTGAAATCTGAGCATAGTCTAAGCTGCCACAGGCAGAGGATTGGATTATAGCTGCCTTGTACTTGGTGGTTTCACCTCTGATGTCATTATTCTTGACAGTTTCCCCAGCTTCTTTTATCTCCTCATCTAGGTTTTGATAGAAGATAAAAGAGACTGTACTGGGATAGCGGTGGCACAGCAGTAGGGCGTTTGCTTTGCCCATGGCTAACCTAGGACGGACCACAATTTGATTCCCTGGCATCCCATATGGTCCCCCAAGCCAGGAGCGATTTCTGAGTGCATAGCCAAGAGTAACTCCTGAGCATCAGCAGATGTGGACCCAAAACAAAAATTAAAAAAAGAGACTATATATATAGTCTCTTTTTTATTATATATATATATATATATATGGTATTTCTCTTGCCATTGGTCTTTGGTACTTACCAACTCTCACGGATAGATTCTTATCTATCCACAGTTATTTCTCTTTCAATGACTCTACCTTTTCACTTGCTTAGTCATACTGTGAGGTGAAATATGTAGAGATACATGGAAGGTAAAGATACGCACAATAGTGGGGTTTTGTGTGTGTGTGTCTCCTTTGATGTGTAAGGTCATTGGAGCCCCTTGGCTGTGCCCTACTCCATTGAGGGAGATGATGGATGGGACAGAGTTCCATTCTGCAACAATTCTCATCATTAATAGTACATGGCTGTGATGTCAGTGACTAGATATTGAGAAGGGTTTGGAGAACAATGTTGGGGATACCCTTTTCCAGTTCCATGAATATAGAACTAAGAGCAAAAGATTACTGATAGATAACTCACGGCAGGATATACAGGACAAAGGAAAATGAATTAGAAAGTGATTTTAATTTTATATTCCTGAGTTGTTTACAATGGATGGTTCCAGTTAAAATAAGGATGAGCCCTAATGTCCTCCTTTGCCTCTTCATAGCATCTTTTATTTACCCCTAACTCTCCACATCCCTCTTCCCTCCTCCCTGAAGCAATAGATATTTCAGTAGAACCACAGTGCCTCTATATGGCCACAATAGCACATTTCCTAGATGAAAGACCTCTGAGGAGTTTGACTTACTCTACAAATACTCACTGAGCAAGGAGAAAGCATAAAAGTATACAATATTCTTGCATTGACTCACAGTCATAAGCAACCACCCATAGATACAATTATAAACAGATAGGTCTCAGAAATGAGTTCAGCCTTTCAGTACCTATTAATTGCATTTTTAAGGATCAAACCTAATAATGCTCAGAGGTCACATCTGGCAGTCCTTGGGGACTGAACCAAGATTGGTAGCATGCAATACATGAACCCTAACTCTGTACTCTCTTTCTCTCTCTGTCTCATTCTCTGTCTCTCTGTTTCTCTTTCCCTCCCTCCCCCTCTCTGTCCTAACCTTCCAGTGTTTTAATCACTTCATAATCAAGATACTCAGTGTCCTCTTGTATGACTCTTGAGAAACTGAAATGAATCATCTTCAAATTTTTCTGTTTCTAAAATAACAACAATATAATCAGGCATCCACAGCATATTTCTAGTTTGAGATTCACGAGGAGGACATTCTTTGTGAGTCCTATCTGCTTTACTGCACAAATATCTATATAGTCTTATTTTCTATTTAATTATTAAATGTCTATTTATTAACATATACAGTATGCCAGTATACAGGTGCCAGTATGAAGATGAAGCCCATGATGTTGGATTCTGGGTGAGTTCGAGGCCAAGTGGCTTACAGTGGGGCAGGGCAGCAGAGGAAGAAAATTGATGGATCAGAGCAACTTCTGGAAATTACTCCTTTATCTTAGGTGAGAGTGAGATATTTATAATGTGCTCAGCCAATCAGGTTCAAAGGATTGACTGTGTGTGGGAGGTTTACTGGTCAGAAGTCCTTCAGGGGAAGTGCTATATTATAGTGGCTTAGAGAAAGCAGGCTTTGGGTTTCTCTTTAGGGGGACCAGATTATGCAGGGAATTTTGGGGGGGGCACACCCGGTGACACCTATGGGTTATTCCTGCTATGTGCTCAGAAATCTCTTCTGGCTGGAATTGGAGCAGTGGCACAAGTAGTAGAGCATTTGCCTTGTACGTGCTAACCTAGGAAGGATTGCGGTTCGATCCCCCGGCCACCCCATATGGTTCCCCAAACCAGGAGCAATTTCTGAGCGCATAGCCAGAAGTAACCCCTGAGCGTCACCGGGAGTGGCTCCAAAACAACAACAAAACAACACAAAACAAAAAAAATCACTCCTGGCTTGGGGGGACCAAACGCGAAGCCAGGGGATCGTACCTCGTTCCGTCCTAGTTTTAGCTTGTGCAAGGCAAACGCCCTTTCATTTGCACACTGCTCAGTGGTCATCTCCCACATCTGATGGTGGCCAAATGGTTGCCTGTTGATGCACCTTTCTCATCCTTTCTCCTTTAGCTCCTTTCGCATCCTTCTCATATTTTCCTCCATCCTTACGCCTCCTTACTCCTGGCTAGATATGGCTTTATGGAGACTTTTGCTGGTCTCCTTTGGTGAGAGCCTTACTCTGCTTTCCCCCAAATCCAGCTATACCAATATAGAATTTTAAGAGTATTCAAAATCAGCAGAAATATTCTATATAGCCTAATTTTGAAGGCATTTATGAACCATTGTTTATCAATGTACAATGGCAAGAAGCTATGTAAATCTCTGATGGGTTAGAAAGGGATCATTGTTTGCATATAAAACAAAAACTGGTAATATTTCTCTTGTTGAGATAATACTGATATAGGTGCAATTGTGTAGATTTCCAGGATGTGACTTCACAGCTCCATAAACATATGCAGCACATCAAGTTCATCCCCAAAAGACCAAAGGAGAGAAGGGGGGGGTATGTTGGGATGTTTTTTGAGGTGAAACCTTTTGATAAGCTCTCTGAAGCAAAGCCTCTAAAATTGCTTCAATTTTTTGGTGACATTAACAAAAACAGAACCTCGCCTGGGTAGAGTCATTTTCTATAGACACAGTTTCCTAAGAATATCCCATGGGAAGATTGGGCTGTGAATTTTTGGCCAAATGGAACAAAAAGGAAATCTCTTTTTGCTCAATTCTGTCAAATGTAGTCAGTCAATAGAGGTATGAATAAAAAAAAATAGAGTATGAATTAATTCCCATAAGAATTTTATGTTTTCACCAGGTTACTCAATCTCAACACTGATGCTTAAAATTAGTTTTTTCAGTTTAAAGATGTCTCAGTGGCTAAGGTCTCCCAAGAATCTTGTTCAGCTGACTTCTAGTTATAATTGTTCTGACCCTGAAAAAGATCAGTTAATTTACACACAAAAAAATGCAAAAGTCTTACATAGCAGTCATTTCTCACAATCATATACCTACAAGTTAACCACCATCACTGAGTTCCCAAATGAAAAAACATATCAAAACTAGATAGAGGGGAGGAGTGGTAGCACAGGGGTAGGGCATTTGCCTTGTACATGGCTGACCCAGTATGGTTACAGTTTTGATCCCTGGCATCCCATATAGTCCCCAGAGGCAGGAGTGATTTCTGAGCACAGAGCCAAGAATTACACCTGAGGCCACCGTATGTGGCCAAAAAAATAAAACCTAGATGGAATATACAGATACAGATCATGCATCCTTTATCTTTACAGCTCATTTATTTAGCAATTGAAATTTTATCTATTAAATATTAATTTATCTATTAAAATATTGGCATTGATTATTTCTATCATTAGATAAATCATAAATGTTTCATTCCCAATCATTTGAAAGTCACATGAGCAACTACTAGCACAAAAAAACCCAACACACACACGCACAAACACCACACACACATATACACACAAAGAACATGACGTCTAGACATTAGTTTTTTACTTTCACAAATAATATTTGTGAAGAATTTTGGGGGGGTTATCATAAAAAAGAAGAATTTTGGGGAAAGAAAATTTGGAAAAGAAGAGATGGACAGGAAGGTAACAAATTGGTAAGGTAAGGGGTTGTGGGACACAGTATTGGTATAGAATTGTGGAATATCTATATGACAAACTACAGAGTAAATAGTACTAGAAGCATAGGTCCAAACTACAATAATTAAACTTAAAAATATGTTGGTTAAAGAGGTGATCTGGGGGTATGGGGAAGAACTGGGTACTATTGATAGAGGGAAGTTGCCACTGGTGGTGAGATTAGAGTTGGGAATATATTGCTGGGATACTCTATTATGGATACCTTTGTAAATAACAGTTGCCTGAATAAAGCATTTTAACTTAAAATATATTCAACAAAGTAGGTGACATCATATGCAGAGCTTTAATGATGACAACAGGAAACTATAGTCAGTATTTAAACCAAATTATAAAACCAAAGTATATAGCTGCTGAATCAACATTCCACTATATGGGTTTAATAGCAGAATAGATGCAGAAGAATAGAATATATAATGTAGAAGTCAGATAAAATTATCCAGATTAATCATGTAAAGCAGTCTAAAGAATAAAAGATATAAATGATAATATATTCATCAATTCATCACTGTAAATAAGTAACTGATCATTGGTCTTGAAACTTCTAGAGAATCTAAACATGAGCAAAAGGTTTATCCATTACTTTTCATCCTCCAGTGATTAAGTCGGAGCATCCACTTCCTAATATTTCTGCATGACATATGTATAATTTCCAATAAGGTCATTTATGTGTCTTATACAAAAATATATAGAGTACTTTTGGAAGAAACTAGACACAAGTATACATAAAATAGCAGCACTAAATAGGTGTGGCTGAAAACAAAGTTGGACCCAAGAGTTATAGTGCTAACTAATGCCTATTTGAATCCTTAATGTATCCTGTGGTGGAAGTATCATGCTCTCCATCCACTACTTTTCTTAGGACACAAGAACTTCCTATATAAAATACCATTATTCTTCCTGGGCAACTCCATTTTTGTTTGTTGCTGTCATTTTCATAGGAACACACCAATTTAGACACCAATGTGAATCTGAAGTCACCTTTTGTTCAGAAACAAATGAAGTTGCAGAATGGCAAACTACCAACAAGAGCTTATCTCCTCACAATGATTAATGATCTTATTGGAGATCCAGTAATTTTCACAAATTTGCTTGTTGCTGCACTTTTTTTTTCTCTACCTTCTTTTCTTATTTCTTTTCTTTTTAAAAAAATAATTTAGTTCTTGCTTACCTGGAACCAAAATTATTATGATCAACTATGTTTACTATATGACACATACATGTTAAATAAAATAAATTAAAATATAAAAATAAATAAAATACCTTTATTCCTTCATGGAAGTTCAATAATGCAACTGAATCCCTAGGAGTGATGATGAGAGACCCTAACACTTGGCTTCTTTTCTCATATTGACTTGAAACCCTATATCTCAGCCATTGACATAATATATATCACATTTTGAAAATAGTGACAACCCAGCTCCAAGGTATTAAATCTGAGCTGTTACCTTGTCCAAATATTTAAGGTGATTCTTACAGGAAGTAGTTGCCCCCACAACTTCCTGGAAGACTCAGGGGTTGTGCACAGGGAGAAACTGGCTCTGTAGGTCTGTCTTTGCTGCTGGCACAAAACTACAAGGCTGAGTCTCTGGCTGCAGAGAGTCCATACAAAGGTAAATCTGAGACTGTCTGGGAATTCAGTTGAAAAGTGATTGGAAAGTCTTATTTTCAATGCCCTTGTTATTGTAGTTCCAGGGGCTCCCAAGGATTCTGTTTGTTCCAGAACATAGCATTGTGCCCTAGATATTGTTTATACTTAAGAGTCCTCCTAGCTCCTGTCACTGTCACCAGATGTTTGGATGTCTGGGTAATTCCAGGGTCCATGTGGCCTATGGAAACAAGGAATCAAGTTTAGAGACACTTAGGAGGATATTCCATTTTTCAAAAATGCTCTAACTATGCTTTCCCTATCTCCACAATTCACCTGATCTGAGAATACAAAGAAGTATCATGCAGAAGAATTGAGAGTTTATGTCAGTGTCCAATAGGGTGGAACCTGGTGTCTCCCAGCTGTCCGCCTAGTATGTTTTTCTGATTCCCAGAAAGGGTATTCCTGAGAAGTCACTAACTCAGTGGTTTCTACAGCTTACATGTTTTCTTCCCTTCTAGGCCCTGCACCAGTATCTAACATGTGGGAGTGGACAAGCATAGTAAGATTGTCAACCCACTGGGATTGGCTGAAGGGAAAAAAAACTCATCATCCCTCTGCTGCTTAAAGAGCTTCATTGATGCTTGCTTGCTTCCCTATTACTTCACCTCCCACCCATCATCCTTTTCCTCTTCTATCCCCTGACAAATAAAGAACTATCTGTCCTCTTTCTGCTTCATAGCAATGTACCTGTCCTCCTCCATACACTGTTGCTCCTTCCTTTGGACAGGTTAATTCTATTGATTTTCATGGACTAAAAACAATCCTGCTTGAACCTCCCACTGATTTAACCTAGACAGTCTGCCTTCTCAGGCACCTGAGAAAGAGCCAAACACATCATTCGAAGTCACAGGAACTTGGGGTTAACGAGCAGAAAGCAAATGCACTGCCAAATGTATCTCCAGAGAATATCTCACCTAATTGGGATCCTGAGCAGACATAAAGAAGAAATCTGAATGGAGAGGACTAAAGGTACTACAAGGAACCTGAGCTAAAAGGGCTTCAGGACATAATCAATTGGTTAGTTAACATGGAATGAGCTTTGGATATTTTACCGGTCACTCACACCAGCTCCCAACCAGAACAATATAATAAACTTACCAGAATCTTTCTTTCCTTGATACTCCCCTTCTGTCCTTATCTTCCCTCCTCCCTATCCCCCTATTCATGCCTTAGAGTTTGGGTGAAGTCATAGCTCCTTCTAGGGGTATTTGTTTCTCTTACCCAGGGATCTCCACCAGCACCTAAGAGCTATTATCAGGAAATTTCAAGGGCAGGGAAGACATTTGAAGCACAAAAGAAAAACTAGGGACTGTAATTGTCATGTAAAAGATTCACTGTCCCTCAAGCATTGCTTAAGGTTTTTTTTTTTTTTGATTCTTCCAATAAGTAGTATTTTTATCAAACAATATCAGGAATTGTTCGAAGGACTAAGAAAAATAGAAGCACGTAAAAGAAAATACTTAGTCTGAAGAGAGACAAGTAGTATTTCTGCCTTTTCTCATACAAATCGTGGACCTTAATATGTGGGTTTTAAACTTACTAAGACAAGACAGAAGACAAATAACAATTGACTTCACTTATAAAAAAAAAAACCATGGGATAAATTAAATAACCTGAAAGTAAACTTTTAGAAAATAAACTAGTACCAGTAAGTGGTTATCAGAAGGCAAGTGGCCAGTGTGGTCAAATGGGATAAAAGATGTCAACTGCATGATGAGGACTAGAATTCTAATGGCACATATATGAATATGAATATATTGATTTATAATGAAGCATTCCTGAAACTAATACAGTAATATAAGTTGCTTCTAAATAATTCTGGATGATAGTTTATTCCCTTAAAAAAATGCCATTGGATGTTTTTAAAGTAAAAAGCCATCAGATAAATGAATAAAACAATCTTTATGGAACATGTCGTTTACTATCAATTTCTTTAACAACTATCATGAATAATGTTCTCATCCTCAATTTGCTTCCAGTATTATAGGAGCAATAAAATATATTCTGTGTCATGTTTATCTGGGAGTTTTAAAATATATGTTTTAAGTAGGGCTAAACTATATTTAGGTAGCTGAAGTCAATTTTATCTACTTAGTTCTCATGTTCTTATCCATGAAACTGAATGAAAGAAAGTACAAAATAACTCTATTTGAGGCCTCTTTTCAACTCTAAAATAGGGTGAGTCAATAGGATAAAACTGTTAAGTCTGGAACTCAGGATCTGCCACTCAAAAGACCACCAGGGAGACAGGCCATAATGTAAATGCAAGGGAGTTTATTCCAGCATTCTGGGGCTCAACATCTCCTAAGAAATGTGGACCCTAAGAATGGATCACAGGGCCAAATTTAAAAGATACCTAGTGCTCAGTCCAGGAGGATTCCTGTCTCTGGAAATTGATCTTTTAAAATTATTGGTCTTTTGGTACAAGGTTGGGCTAGGATTGGTTGTAGTTCAAATATCACATGACATCAGACAGACAGTTGGGTGACCTGCAGCCCCCAGACCCAGGGTGTGGTTGTCAGCTGGCTATCAGTCACCAGCTGATTAGCCTTAGAAGGATGTATTCCTGGCATTTACCCTTAGGGTCTAGTACCAGGAACTCTCTATTCCCTGGGCTAGTCTTTGTACCTTAAAAATGCAGCCTGTCATAGCTGCATCTTAATCTCACAGCAAAGCAGGTTTACAAGAGTTAACTTACTCAAGCAAGCAGAGTACAGAAGCCAAAGCAATGTTATTTCTAAATAATATTTCTAAGCAAAGGCAAACCATATTCTAACATCAACATTTAGATTACAGTTAATTTCAGATCTTAGGTTCTAACAAAACCTCTACCTAGATAGTTTACTAGGCTAGTGTGCTTAAACTTGCACTCAAATCACAATTGTAGCTACTAAATATGTGTTTGTTGAAAGATTACATAAATGAATACATGTTATAATGGACAATGGTTTGAAATCTAAAGTAACGAGTGAGTACAGTCCTGAACAAAAATGATGTTAAAATGTGCTATTGTTGATATTGGTGTATATGCATAGTGACTTAAAATTATTGACATGCTATCAGGATACAAAGCTGAAATTGTCATAATAAAAATTAATTTTCCTGTGGCCAGAATGGTGACAGCAGTGGTAGGGTATTTGCCCTTGCACGTGGCTGACCTGGGACAGACTGTGGTTCGATCCCCCAGTACCCCATATGGTCCCCCATAGCCAGGAGTAACCCCTGAGTGCCACTGGGTCCTTAAAACAAAAGAATAATAAGCTTCCTGAACTGAAGTTTGTTTAGGTATTCATCTTCATTTTAAAATAATAATTCTTTAATATATATCAAGTATTATACAGAGGAGACATGGGAATAAGGAAATTACTTCTTTTCTTAATCATCCTTCTTGGAAGATTTACTATTACTCTTTCCTTTCTGGTCCAAGGAAATACTCTGGGTTCATCTTGTTTTTATCATTCAATCGTAGTATAAACTATCTAAGTCCAACTGTTTCAAGATAAACATATTTAGGAACAAGAATATTAACATTCTGTGATTTTAAGAGCACCTGCTCTTAGATTATCATGGAAGAAAAATTACCTATATATAAATATATATGTATATAAATATATATGAATTTCACACTTTAGATTTACACACATGTTCAAGTATCCTTAACTCTATGTCTATTTGCACACCTTGAGAAACTGAGTTTTTTTTTTTTAATTTTTATTTATTTATTTGGTTTTTTGGGTCATGCCTGGTGATGCTCAGGAGTTTCTTCTGGCTCTGTGAGCAGAAATTGCTCCTAGCAGGCTTGAGGGACCACTGTCCATCTTGAATTGGCCACGTGCAAAGCGAACTACCTTACCCGTTGTGCTCTCTCTCTGGTCCGAAAATTGTGAGTTTATAATTTTGTTCCAATTTCAGTGTCATAAAGCTCATTCTAAGATTCTCCCTTTTCATTCGTAGCACTCTGGCCTCTGTTATCTGCAAGAGAGCTATACATTTGATTAATCTTCAGGAATATTACCAATTGTCCTTTATGATTGCCATCTCCTCATTCTTAAAAGAGTGCTACTCTCCTGGTTAAGATCTGACACTGAGGGCTAGGAAGTTCACCCATGTTAGAGTACATTCAGTTTCTTATATCCCACATGGGGCATTTCCCATCTAGCACGAGTGTCCTCAATCCTTGAAGGACTTCAACAACCTGCACCAGGCTACCCTCCTTTTCTGAGTTGGGCTCCTACCCTACTGTCTGGTAATAGCTTCATTTGACAGTTTCTGTCACAGAGCATGAGGCCTCCCTCCTACAAAGATACAAATAAATAAAATAGCCTGGTCCTCTAAGAATAAAGTAATTTGATATAACTTACCAAAATACTTACTGCAAAATGTAAAGCACCCAATATTGGTGAAAGAATGGAAGTTCTGTTAGTCTCTCATCAACGCCAGACTGATCTACATAGTTTTGGCAGTAGGAAATGGAGATGTTCTTAATTTTCTTGGGTCTCTTAACATTTGTGTCTTTCTTTTCTCTTTTACCCTGTTTGTCCAGAATGAATATGCATTTTTTTCATTTTCTTTGCTTCTAAATATTTAAACTTTTACCTTTATTTCCTGTACCATTAGAATATTCTTTAAATGGAAAGTGTCCCACTGAATTTCTAGTTTTAAAGTCATAAGCTAAGACCTTATATAATCTACACATGTATATAGTTCTTGACAATTGATTTTACCAGACTTATTGAGGTTTAATTGATAGACAGAGAGCTATACATATTTAATATGCTCAATTTGATGAGTTAGGGCATATACACCCATAATGCCAACAAGGAAATTAACATATCTGAATGGCTTTTCCTTTTCTCCTCACTAGTTCAAACCTCATTTTTTGCTTACTCTTTCTTGTTCAACACAGCAAATGTGCTTCCGAAACAACAGCAGCTAACAATTGCCCACCACATGCTTCTGCTTACTTCCTTTCTTGTAAATGGGAGCTAGGGGCACATTCCAACCTCTGCAGGTGTGCAAACAGTCTAATCACCACCCATTTATCTTGCTGGGACCCCAGGCCTCAAAATTATGGCCAGATGCTCTTTTCTCAGCATTTGAAAGTTGGTCCTGTAGTCTCAGCTTTCTGAAAGACTGTTCCCAAGTTATGTTCCAGTCATCAAACATGCATTTACTATCAATCTGTAAAAGGACCTTAAACTGCTGTGTTTTCTCTGCAGGATGAAGAAATAAACAAATGAAAAAAAGTCAAGGGCTAGACAAATGTGTGTGTGTGTGTGTGTGTGTGTGAGAGAGAGAGAGAGGAGAGAGCAAGCTCACAAAATCTTAGTGATACATGGCCAAAGGATTTTAAATAGTTCACTAATCAAGAGTTTGCTTATCTGTATTAACCAGCATTAGAGAAAACTGCTGAGAAAAATAATTCTCATATGAGCATCACCATGGAGAATGAATTTTGTTTTGTCTTGTTTTATTTAGACGTGAACTAGCTTTATTTAGAAATAAGAGAGAAAAAAGAAGAGGCTATCTGGATGGAAAGAATTAAAAAGAAAGGAATAAAGGGAAAGAAGAAAGGGAGTGAGGGAGCAAGAGAGAAGAAAGGAAAGAAAAAGGAAAGAAAGAAAGAAAGAAAGAAAGAAAGAAAGAAAGAAAGAAAGAAAGAAGAGAAGAAAGAAAGAAAGAAAGAAGAAAGAAAGAAAGAAAGAAAGAAAGAAGAAAGAAGAAAGAAAGAAAGAAAGAAGAAGAAAGAAAGAAAGAAAGAAGAGAAAGAAAGAAAGAAACAATGAAAGAAAAAGAAGGAAAGAAAGAAGAAAGAAAAAAAGAAAGAAAGAGGGAGAGAGAAAGGAAAGAAAGAAAGATGAGAGAGATAAAGAAACAAAGACAGAAAAAGACTCATATCAGTGGCTTAGACTTGAGTATTCAGAGAATGTGCTAGATATACAATCAATTAATTTTGATAATGGGAAAGAAATGCAAAATGGAGCAAGGAAAGCCTCTTCAACAAATGGTATTGGCACAACTGGTCAGCTACTTGCAAAAAATGAATTCAGACCTCCATTTACACCATGCACAAAGGTCAAATTATAATCAATTAAAGACTTGTATATCAGGGCCAAAACCATAAGGTATATAGAACAACACATAGGTAAAACACTCCATGACATTGAGACTAAAGGCATCTTCAAGGAGGAAACAGCACTCTTCAAACAAGTGGAAGCAGAAGATAAATTGATGGGAACTATATTAAGCTGAGAAGCTTCTGCACCTCAAAAGAAATAGTGCCTTGGATACAAAAGGCATCCACAGAATGGAAGAAACTATTCACCCAATACCCATAAGATAAGGGGCTAATATAGAAAATATACAAAATACTGACAGGACTTAACAAGAAAAAATAAATCTAACTCCATCAAATATGGGGAAAAGAAATGAACAAATAGTTCCTCAAAGAAGAAATACAATGGCAGAAAGGCACATGAAGAAATGCTCCACATCACTAATTTTCAGGGAGATGCAAATTAAAACAACAATGAGGTGCCATTTCACTACACAGATACTGGCACACATCAAAAAGAACAAGAACAATTGGTGCTGGCTGGGATGTAGAAAGGAACTCTTATTCACTGCTGGTGGTAATGTTGTCTCATCTAGCCTTTATGGAAAACAATATGGAGAATCCTCAAAAGACTGAAAATTGAGCTCCCATATGATTCAGCTATACCACCCCTAGGAATATATCCTAGGAACACAAAAGCACAATACAAAAATGCCATCCTCACACATATATTCATTGCTATGCTATTTAAAATAGGGAGAATCTGGAAACAACACAGATGCCCTTCAAGAGATAAATGGCTAAAGTAACTGGGGTACATATACACAAATGGAATATTATGCAACCATCAGGAGGATGAAGTCATGACATTTTCCTATACATGGATGGACATGAATCTATTATTCTGAGTGAAATAAGTCAGAGGGAGAGAGCTAGACACAAAATAGTCTCACTCATCTATGTTTTTTTTAAAAACAAAACAAAACAAAATACATTATTGTAATAGTACCCAGAGACAACAGAGATGAGGGCTAGAAGGACTGGCTCTCAAAGTAAAGCTCACCACATAGAGTGGTGAGTTTAGTTAGAGAGATGACTACTCTAACTAGCATGATAATGTTAATGTGTGATAGAAGTAGAATGCCTGTCTTGAAAACAGGCAGGGATTGGGAAAGAAGGGGGCATTTGTAGTGGGAAGGTTGCTCTGAAACCCAAGTACAATCATGTATGTAATCATCGTGCTTAAATAAAGAAAAATAAATAATAAATAAAATAGAGCACAAAATGAAAACAAAGAAAAGGAAAAGAAAGAAGAAAGAGAAAGAAAAAGAACAAAAGAAAAGAAAGAGAAAGAAGAAAGAAAGAAAGAAAGAAAGAAAGAAAGAAGAAAGAAAGAAAAGAAAGAAAGAAAGAAAGAAAGAAAGAAAAGAAAGAAAGAAAGAAGGAAAGAAAGAATGAAGGAAAGAAAGAAAGAAAGAAATAAGGAATGAAAGGAAGGAAGGAAGGAAGGAAGAAAGAAAGAGAAAGAAAGAGAAAGAAAGAAAGAAAGAATGAAGAAATATAAGAAAGAGAAGGAAAGAAGAAAGGAGGAAAGAAGAAAGAGAGAGAAGAAAGAAAAGAAATAAAGAAGGAAGGAAAGAAGGAAAGAAAGAAAGAAAGAAAGAAAGAAGAAAGAAAAGAAAGAAAGAAAGAAGAAAGAAGGAAGGAAGGAAGGAAGGAAGGAAGGAAGGAAGGAAGGAAGGAAGGAAGGAAGGAAGAAAGGAAGGAAGGAAGGAAAGAAATGAAGAAAGAAAAAAGGAAGGAAAGCAAGAAAGGAAGGAAGAAGAAATAGAAATGAAGGAATGAAGGAAGGAAGGAAGGAAGGATGGAAGGAAGGAAGGAAGGAAGGAAAAGAATAAAAGAAAAAAAGAGATAGGTAATAGAAGCAAAAGTCGGGTTAGAATCAAAAGGGGTTGATTCTACCATCTTGGTTCTTTATTCACTGTTCTAAAATCTAGTTTTATGCTGACCTGAATGTCTACCTTCCTACAATAATTAGACTGCTCCTATCTCTACGTGGAGAGTAAGATAACACAAATGTTTATAACCCAGAAGAGACAGTTTTATGATTCAACACAAAAAAATATCTAATTTGGTGATTGAGATGGTTCTGTATTCAACTTTGATTCAAATGCTGTATGATCTTTGATGGTGATATTATAAATGGGGCCTGAGTAATTTTTATATGGCAAAGTGGAGTTTAGGAATCTATGACAGTCATAAACTGAGAACTTAAACATAACATTTTTATGGTCCTTTAGGTATCTTAGTTACAAAAATCTTAGCAATTATGGTTTTAATATTATAAAAGGATTACTTCAGAAGTTTATAATATATTTAAAGAAACAAAAGAGGAAATAAAGCTTGTAATGAAATTAAAAAGTTACAGTAGCAATATACAACAGGCTTCTAAAGGGCACAAAGGTGACAGAGATTAATTAATAAATTGAGAGCAAGATGCAATAAAGATTGGATTTAATTAAATATCAAACAAATTAAAGAAGAAATGATGCCTAAGATAAATTTTAATAGATGAATAAGAGTTCATCAGCATAGTAGTAAGGAAAGTTACCTTGTTAATTCATTCAACTATGATTTACTGAACAGTCAGGTACAAATTCTTCTAGAGGCAGAATAAGGGCAAATTATTACTTGAGTTTGTATACGTTTTAAATTACATGGGACAGACATTAAACCAATATTTACGCATGAGAATTAAGTGCAATAAAGAAAAGTAAAGACTGGAGAGAAAAATGTAGGAAGACTTTATTTGTATTGGAAAATGAGGGTGAAGTTCTTTCAAGTTAGAATGGGGAGAATTTTCAGGTACAGTAATTTGAGAAGGCAAAGTGTACAAAAGCGAAAAGTACAGCACCCAAGTGCATAGGCTTTAATGCCAGGCCCATAAAATAAACCCTGGCAATGATGTAGAGCTACTAAAGATGTTTAAGCAAGAAAATTATATGATCACATATACATGTATGAAAGATCATTATAAGAGCGGTACTAGAGGATGAGTTGAAAGAAATAAAAATTCAGAATAAAAGGAAGCTGTTTTTAGTTCTATTAATCCAATTTAAGAGTGTTTGGTTTGAAAAATAAATTTTGTATCTTCAAAACTGGTGACATTTTGAAGACATGATATGTAAATATATGTAGTGTTTAGGATGGATGGAGGGGTTAAGAATGGTAGTTTTCTGCTTCAAATTTGACTAACTATATTGTTGAGGTTATATTCTACTAAGAGACTATGCAGAGAAGACATATGATAAAAATCAGCTCCCTGTAAATTGAACTGAGTCATAATAGAACATTTGAGAAAATCTGTTAATACTGTTGATAAATTGATAAGAAAAATTGGTTTAAGAAAATGATTTTTATTGAGTGGAAATAAAAAATGGTCATATCTAAATACCCAAACCAAAGTCAACAACAATAGAATCAAGAGATCCAAACTGTAACAAGCTATACATAAAATAGGCCTGTGATACTAGACCAGGGAGCTAAGGGTGGAGGTATTGGATGCAGGCTGGGAACTATGGTGGAGAGAGGTTTACAATGGTGTGGAAATGACCCTAACTCACTGTCACTATGTACCTGAAATACAACTGTGAAAGACTTGTAACTTGTAATTCACATTAGTCTCAAAAGATTTTTTTAAATAAGAAAATGTAAAAATGAAAAAAAATGATTTTTATATTAGTTAAAATAATCAAAGAGGGAGAAATACACAGTGAAAAGAAAATTTGTGTATCATTTGTGCTGGACCTACTTTACTCTTCAAATAATGCAGACTTCCATTTAACAGAATCTCATGTCATGATCGGAGCAAACTTTGTAACACGAAGGTCATGAGATGTTGTCAATCATATGGGGTCTACTTCTGTAAAGCTCAATTTGCTCTTTGTGCTCATGTTTATGATTAACTCTAGCAACAATATTTGCCATGCTTGAGAAATGGAGGTCCTTCCAGATGAATAACAGGGTATCTCCTCTTTTCTCCATCTGTTTCCCAGAATTCTTAGAGTAGAGATAAGATTGGCCAGTTGGGGGATATAAAAAGGTTCTTAGGAATAATTACAATTCAATTCAGAAATCCACATTGAAGACCATCACATTTTTATGTTCCTAGAAGTTTCTGGTAAGTCCCCACCCCACTCCAATACTGAACAAACAATGATAGAGACAAAATTCCTGGTGTTTTGGTTTTAAGTGTGGGTTAGAAATCCAGCAGAAATATGTAGATTTGGTTTTTATCATCATCTTGAGAAAAAAAACTAGGTAATGAAAAATGAATTCAGAAGAGTAGACAAATCATAAAACAGGCAGCAGTACACAGTTTCTTTGAGCTCTCCCCCAAATTCTGACAATTACACCAGACTAATATACAATTAATATGAATGCATACTTTATTAAATAAATTGGGTTATTTTGAAGAATCAAAAATGACACAGTAGGTAATGATAAAAGGGTAGCATTCATAAACTAGAACTTACCTACAAATCAAGATCTAAAACCATTCTATCCTTAATAAATGATCAAAGTTACTTACTGTTTCTCATTCTTCCCCTTCTTGAATCTTCTCCTATGGCTTTTAGAATTCAGACTATGGAAATTGAGCCAGCCTTCTTTGGCCCCATTTATTATATATCTCTTAAAATATATTAAAGACCACCTGTATAGGGCTTTCTTAGAGTTTTTGAATTTCTTTCCATTAGTTGCAAGCAAGCAGATCCACAAATAGGTCTATAATCTACCTGAATTCCATCCTTGACTTGAGAGAGAAACGAAATACTTCAAAATTAAGTGTTCTTATTCACCAAATAATCTAGGAATATTTCCTTTATATCTAAAGTCTTATTTTTAAGAGTTTAGATATTTCCAAATTTAATGATAGACCTCAGTTTTAGATGCTATCTTTTATTTCTTCCCTCTGTTTTCCTTTGTTTTTTTCCTTTCTTTATAAAAACTAAAATGACAATCAGTCATTTTAATTTAATAGAAATATAAAGGACTCAAAAGAAAAATTCATGATCTCTCAACAGAACACTGTTTCTTTTTCTCAGCAAGAACTGAACAAAGGTAGATATGATAAAGTATAAAGGTAGTTCTTGTATGTTATATGAGATGGTGCCTCCCATAGAAATGGTTGTGTTCACATGAAAAATTACACTAACTATTAAGACAAAAGTCAGTAGGGTATAGAGGAAAAGTCCTCTACACCTTACTTCCTGGATTATCACTTGATATTCCAAAATTTGTTTTATAAGATATAACTTCTGAAAATTTGGGTTTGCTCTTCAAGCTTATGTTCTCCCTTGAATATATATCTTTCTTGATTGCTTTATGTATTTTAATTGCTTTTTATTCCACTCAGAAGCCCATGTTCTCTCATGATCATGTGCATATTCATGATCTTTTTCACATATTTCTAAGAAAGTTTAATAAAAACTATCTTGCTACATATACACCTCCCCTGACAATTTAGAGTTTTATTATACCTCTCATTCTATATATTAAGTAGTTAATATTATACACTTTCATTAAATTTTTAGGGAGTTGCTCTAATCTAGTTAAAATCAGTCAATAATTATGTTGTTGATTTCTCATTCACAACTGGTCTTGCCTGTGTTTTACTTCTGGAATATTCTTGAAAGGATGCCTGGTATTTGCTGAATCATCTGAGTGTTTCTAAATAGAAAAATTCTTATTTCAAAAGTTCTGGGAGCATCTTGTGAAGGATAGCTTCTTTATGAAAAGTGAATATTGTATAGTGTCTCTGTGTAGGTGGACAGTGTATGTAAAGAGAAACTTTTGTAAGCATGCTCCCTGCACATAAAGAAAAATCTTCTTCACTAGAAACATTCAAAAATACTCAGTCTTCTACATTGTTGAAATGATACTGTACTTCAGCTTAAATTACCTACATGAATGTGAATCTTATTTCAAGACTTGTGGCTTACAGGATACCTTAAATAAGTTGACTGGAAGAAACAGGAGAACACAGATGGAGAGTCTTCAGCACATAGATGGTGCTAAGAGGAATGATTTTGTGTGTTAAAGTCATAACTGTCAAATGAAAAATAGTGGAGGAAGAGGAGAAAGTTTTGACTAAACACAGGGAAGGTGGAGAAGGAAAACGGGTCATGGTCATTTTGGTGTGCAGTAACCTTGTACATCAAGACCATAAGCTAGAAGACTCACTATCCAAACTATTTTTAGAGTCTAAAATATACATTAAAATGCATAAAATAGATAAAAAGTCTAATACATCAAGAAATTCCTACATTCTTGTGGTAAAAAAAAAAAAAAAACTCTGGTAGTGAAAAACCCCTACAGTGTGCCCTCTGAGACACCATGCTGTGAATTTTTTGTGGGGGTAGGTGAGGTTGTATCACATCTGAGGTGCTCAGATGATTCTCTGACTCTTTGCTCAGTAATCTTTAGCATTTTGGGGGCACCATATCAAACCTGGGTCTGCCATAGGTAAGGTAAAAATATGCCTTATTTCCCCTGCACTGTATCTCTGGCCCAGTGCTGTGCATTTCTAGACCCACCTCCTTAGAAGTTTTGGAACAACTTCAACTCACTCTTTTTCATTCTTTTAAACTCCTATGGGCTTTACCCACAAACGGAGAAAGTGATCATGACACAATTGCTATACCTGTGCTGTGAGCAGAACACCTCAGGTGTCTTGCATATTGGTACCATCATTGCGGGACACTGTCTGGATGCAGCAGCCAGTGGGGGCTTTCATTCAGTGGCACAGACCACATGTATGAGCACCTGAACCTTCTAAAGGTGACATCGATGCACAGATTAGTCATGCTGGGAGAAGAGACCGAACAGAGATGCGCAGGACTAGCAGGTCTCTTCACAATCCTCTTCTTCAGCATCCTTGACTCTTTTCTCCTCTCAGGCTGCCCCTTTCTCTGCCACCCAAGTCTAATACTTTTATCTTTACTAATCCTCAAACGTTATAATGAACTTGTTTTCTTTTTCTTTGTATTTAAAAATTAATTTTATTATAACCAAGTCACTTAATATGAGATCTAGCCTCTAAACAAAACTACACACTACAGAATTAATAGCAAATACATAGCACTATGTTAATGACTTTTGGTCTCGCCTGGCTGAAACATTAGGCTCCTTGATTAGAAATTCTCCTTTAGGAGTACCTCTGATGCTCTGATACTCTCTTCCAATCTCTCCCATGGTAAATAATTCTTTAGAAATGAAAAGAAAGGAGTTATAGAGCCGGAGCAATGGCACAAGCAGTAGGGTGTTTGCCTTGTATGTGCTAACCTAGAACAGACCGTGGTTTGATCCCCTGACGTCCCATATAGTCCCCCAAACCAGGAGCGATTTCTGAGTACATAGCCAGGAGTAACCCCCTGAGTGTCACTGGGTGTGGCCCAAAAACAAACAAACAAATAAAAAAGCCTGAAGGCTTCTGTGCCTATCCAACAGTACCTGTCCTTTTATAGCCTTCCCTGGTCTGATTCACAATAGCAAGATTTGCCTGGGCTTTCTGGAGGAAGAGAAGAATGCCTCTATGTTTTCCCTCACCCCTTTCATGTACTCTGTTTATGCCCAGAAGGTGGGCAGATTACTGATATTCTCCTCTCAGTGAACAGCCAGGAGACCTCTCTGGGTATTAGTTTCAGGGGTGCAGACTGTGCACAAAGGCAAACCTGAAGTCTACACAAAAGTCTGGAACTAGAATATGTAAATTCAGGACACTAGGGCAATCTTCATACCAGTCACCACCTTCTCTGGAATCCATTCCTGGGCTACCAAAACTTGGTCTTGTTTCTGGGGAAACTTCTATGTCTTACCTAGAGGTGATGATAAAACACTTCCACCATTGTCATCTTTTAAAACTGATCAGGGTCTTAACGTAGAGTTTTAGAGAAGAATTTTCCTCTAGAGGATTATAAAATATTATGTTAAAAATTATACAAGAAGTAAATAGACTGGTTGCCTTTGCTCTCTTGAATTGGAGAAACTCAGGATTCCGTGTTGTTTATATGGGTTTAGAAACTTTGGCATCACATTAGCCATTAGTCAACCTTCCTCACTGAAAAATTATAATGGAGTATTGGGAGTGTTTTTCTGAATCCAAGATATTCTAGGTTTCATTTCTTTTTATCAAATTCCTTTATCTAATAAGTTCACTTCAAAGAAAAAAGGATTTTGTTTGAAACAGCTTATTATGCATGAACCTGTGATCTCTCTCTGCTCTTTTGCTAAGTACTTCTATTCTGGATCAGAGGAAGTTAAGTGGGAGAGTAACTCCAGTTTTGAGAGTTCTAGTATTTTGAAAGGGTTGTACCACTTTTTTTTTTTAGCAAATGATATTTGAAAGACTTATAGTTTCTTTAGTTTCTTCCTAGAGTTGAATCCAGGATTATTACAACATTTTTCTAATTTCTAAACTGAATTTCCCAAAATTATAATAGAAAGATATTTCTGAGCTAAATAATATTTTTATTCATAATTTTTATTCTAGCCAAAGTGGATCACAAATCATTCACAGTAGTATTTTAGGTACATAGTGACACTGCATCAGGGGTGTTCCCACCACCAATGCTGTCCTCCCTCCACCCCTTGTTCCCAGCATGCATGCATGCTAAATAATATTTTTCTTTTGGGCATCAATGTTTTTTATGAAATATATTCTATAGAAGGTGATTAGGAGGATGATCTTGGTACAATGAGAAAAATACACATTTTTCCCTGAGTTTCCACTCAGTCTTCATCATTGTATTGGAGGTATAAATATGTTTGGCATGAAGCCGTTTTCTGAGAAAATTAATATGGTATGCATTTTAAGTTCCTTTTTTCTCCCTTTTTTTTGTGTGTGGTTTTTGGGTCACACCCGGCAGTGCTCAGAGGTTTTTCCTGGCTCCGTGCTCAGAAATTGCTCCTGGCAGGCACGGGGGACCATATGGGACGCCGGGATTCAAACTGATGACCTTCTGCATGAAAGGTAAACACCTTACCTCCATGCTATCTCTTTGGCCTCCTTTTTCTCCTTTTTACTTTCCTTTTTTGAACTCCATTTAGACCTTTTTCTGTACTTCAATATTCAGCTCCATCTTTATTTCTCTTTCTAATACTTTTGTTTTTTCATCTAACAGAATATATTTTCTCTATAATTGGCATTTTCATATTGTTCTGAAAGCTGTGGGTCAGGACAGCTACACCTGTAACTGTCTTTGATAAAACCATTTTTTTTCATTAAGTGTGCTTTACCATTTAGATTTGTGAAGGTAGATTCTAACCACAAAGGAAGGACAGGAAAATTGGGGTAAAAATTTCTTTTATAAAACTGATAATATGACTCAAAGAATGTATTAACTTCTATCTCGTCTCTTCTGTGGGAGTTCTTTTTATTTGGCAGCATATTCAAGTTTAGAGATAAAAGTAAAAAATAAGCTGGAAATTGAATGAAAGCTAGAACTCTGGTCACAAGATCTTAATGTTTTCTTTGGCTTGTATTTTTTTGCTATTCAAGCCATGATACAATTCTTCTCCTGTCAGACCATTCTCTTTCATTGCTCTCCCTAAATCCAATAACCTATCTCTAAATTCTCAATTACCCTATTTTCCTTGCTCCTTAAAACATTATTCAAAGTAAAAGAAATAAAGTTTCTCATATTATAGCATCTATTACAAAAACAATATGTAGTACAAAAAGGCTAAGGGGAAAAAGATTACATATACTATTGGTGGGAATGTATGATGGTCTAGTCTATAAAAATTAGTGTGAAGTTTTTTCAGTAAAATAGAAATAGACTTACTGTATGGTCTAGCAATTTTGCCTCCAGTATCTATGTGAAGGATGTAAAAATTCAGATTAAAAACTAAAGAAGATGCTACATATATACAATTCTTTATAATACAGCTCAACTAGCTCAACATAAATTTAAATCTTGGCTTTTGACATGAAAGAAATAGATGGGTTATACTAAGCAAAGTTCAAAAAAAGAAAAACAAATTTTAGGTGATATAACTCAAAGATGATATATACAGAAGCAAAACAAAAAACATTCAAAACAAATGGAAACAACATTTTTATATGTGCCATCTTCACTCATATAAGATGATATCTCATTGTTGTCTTGATTGGGATTTTCTTAGAGATAAGTGATGAGCATTTTTTTCATGTGCCTAATGGTCATCTGTCTTCCTCAGATAAGTTTCTATTTATTTCTTCTCCCCTTTTAAATAGAATTTTTAGATTTTCCAGGACTAATCTTTGTATATTGTATATCCTAGATATTAACCCTTTATTTGATATGTTGAGGGAAAATATTTTCTCCCACTCATTCAACTGTCTTAAGTCTTAGTTCTTAATTTTGTTTTTGCCATACAAAACCTTTTAAGTTCGATGTAGTCCCATTTATTCAATTTGAATCTATAGCCCTTGCAGATAGCATATTATTATTGAAGATTTCTTTGAAGTATAGGTCTTGGAGTGTTCTGCCTATGTTTTCCTCAATGAACTTTATGGAAACAGGTCTGATTCAAGGTCTTTGATCCACTTTGAATTAACTTTTATTTAAAGTGTCAGATATTAATCCAGCTTTAATTTCTTACATGTGGTTACCCAATTGCCCCAACACCATTTGTTGAAGAGGCCGTCTTTATTCCATTTCATGTTCTCGACTCCTTTGTCAAAGATAAATTGATTATATATTTGTGAGTTTGTCACTGGGAATTCTCTTCTGATCTGTTGGTCTGAAAGTCTGTCTTTGTTCTAAATCTATGCTGCTTTAATTGCTATAGCTTTGTAGTGCAGCTTTAAGTTAGGTAATGAGATGCCTCCCAATTTCTTGTTTTTCAGTATGGTTTTGGCTATCCTGGTTCTTTAATGGTTCCACACAAACTTGATCTAAGACTTTGAAGAATGTCTGAATTTGGATAGGGATTGCATTTTATATAATATCATAGGTAAGATGGTCATTTTGATAGTGTTAAGTCTTCTGATACATGAGAATGGAATGTTTTCCATTTCCTTAGTTCTTCAGTTTCTTTCTTAACTGTTTTGAAATGTTTGTTGTATAGATCTCTTATAAATCTCTTTTGATAGGTTTATTTCTAGGTACTTGAAGGCTTTAGATATTATTTAAATGGGATAAACTCTTTGATTTCTCCTGAGTCATTATTGTTTTGCAACCAATTTTTTGTATTGACTTTGTAGCTGACCACTTTGTTGTATTGTTTTGTTCTTTTTAGAAGCTTTTTTGTGGACTCTTTATGTACATCTATGTACATAATCATGTTACCTGCAAATTGGGACAATTTGTGTTAGTAGAAATGTGAAAAGGAACTCTCATCCACTGCTGGTAGAAATACTGCCTAGCCCAACTCCTATGAAAAAGAGTATGGAAGGTTCTCAGAAAACTAAGAATCTATCTTCTGTATGACTCAGTAATCCTGTTTTTGGATATCTATCCCAGGACAGAAAAACACTGGTCAAAAAATTTATGCACACTCCTATTTATTACAGCACTTATTGCAATAGCTAAGAGGTGGAATCAACCTAGATGTCCAACAAGAGATGTGGATCATGAAGATGTGATACATATACACAATAGAATACTATATAACTATAAGAAATGATGCAATCAGCAATTGCTGCAACATGGATGGAAATGGAAGATATTATGTCAAATGAAGTAAGGAGAAGAAGGATAAATACAAGATGAAACTGCTTATATGTGATATTTAGAATAACTGCAATGGTTTAAATAGGCTTTGTCAATAGGCTTATGAATATACTGAGGAGAATGTAAGAAAGTGAGTGGGGAAGGATACAGACATATATAAAATTATGGGAGATAGGAGCTAAGGGATCTCAGATGTATTAGTGGTGTTAAGAAAGGATAGGACTGAATACCCAAGACAGAATCAAAAGCAATGAAATCATTAGACACAAACTTTACCAAACTTAAAAAGGTGCCTGTTATGATGGCAGGTTAGGATGGGTGGTGGTGGCATGGAATGGAATCTAGGAATATTGGTGAAGGGAGGTTGACTCTGGTGGTGAGACTGGTCCTAAATATTGTATGTGTAAAACCCAACTATGAGTAGCTGTGTAATTATAATGATTTAAATAAAAAACTAAAAAATAAAACAATGAGGCCGGAGAGATAGCATGGAGGTAAGGCATTTGCCTTGCATGCAGAAGGTCAGTGGTTCGAATCTAGGCATCCCATATGGTCCCCTGAGCCTCCCAGGAGTGATTTCTGAGCATAGAGCCAAGAGTAACCCCTGAGCACTTCTGGGTGTGACCCAAAAACAAAAAAATAAAATAAATAAAATAAAGCAAATCCTTGGATCATGATTCTAGAACTGACGTGGGAGGACAAGGAGCACACAGGGTGGAGAAGGGTCAGTAGATGATAGTGTAGTGGTCTCAGCTCTTAGGTTCTAAGTCTGGAATGATGATTTACTTTTAGAAAAAGCAGTGTTAGCTATTCCTAAAACACAAACTCAAATCGAAAATGCCTCAAATTAAAAAGAACAACAGCAAAAATTAATTTTACTCCAAGATATACCCTATCATTAAAATCAATTCACATCCAATTTCATGCCATCTCATGGGGCATTTAATGGATCTTTCTTTACCTAAACTTCTAAAGCCAGGCTTACAAACTATAACCAGTGCAAATGTAGCAATTGCCTGTTTTGAAAATGAAGTTTTGTTGGAACATAGCTTTACACATTTATTATATATCACTTATGGCAGCAGAATAATTATGGGATTTTATGGATGCAAAGCCTAAATTATGTGACCCTCTATAAGAAATTTGGTGTCACTTACAATTTTGTGGATAAAAACATTTTTTCACATGTAGCTAGAATAGAAATGTCCCCAAGCTACTGACATTCTTAACTGGGGTTCTCTATAAATCCTAGATCTAGTCTCTGAGTTCACTTTACTTAGAAAATATTGTATTCTCCAAAATTGATAATATGTCTATAGCAAAGGTTAGAAATTAAAATTAGCATTGACATTTCATACTTTTGCAGCCATAATTATTTAAGTTTTTAGAAAGTTTAGAAGAAAATTTCAAAGTAATTCTTGTTTTTACGTTTTCTATATATTGGAATAGTATAAAACTAGAATGACCTTAGTGACTTATGATGAATAAGCCAGAAAAGTGGTTGGAGAATCTAAGAAAAAGAACATAGGTTGTTTTTTGAGGCTGGTGACTCTTGCTTCTGCCAATACAAACATTAATATAGCTTCTGAAGTCCAAACAGACTCCACTTCAGGTACAAGTTTAAATAGTCCTTTAAGGCCAGTATGTCTTGCACCTGGGAACAAGAGATGACAAGTACAGATTGATCAAATACAGACACATGCTTCCAAAATATCACATATTTGAAGTTAGTTCAAGAAGTATGGATTCAAACAGTATTGTGCTGGAATTTCTTATGACTTTTTTATGAGTGGAGTCTAAAGAAGCAGTTGCACACCTACACAAACATGCTAGTTCTTTCAATGTTGATTAGAATGAGAATGAAATGCTATTTATAACAGGTTTTTACAGAAAGCATAAGCAAAAAATTAATTGACTCTGGAAACTTTCAAACCAATTTTCCAATTAAATGTCACAGAATTAATTGAAGTATCTCAAAATTACAAGGTGTCTTGAAATTCAAGATCCCACACCATTATCCAAATGATATTTTCAGATTTGACCCATTTCCAGTAAATACCAGAACTTCACACGAGGCATACCATATTCTGTTCTCAATAGGGAGTATTCTCTAGTCACTGTCACTTTGAATAGAATTTGCTTTCACTTAATAACTAGATCTACTCCACTGTACATCTACTTTAGGCAAACATCACAGACACCATCAGTTTTCTCACCTTCATTTTATTTAACCATCTGTCTACTACACATTACTATGTTCATCACTAATCATTTTCCATATGATTTTAAGAAATACACCAGACCAATTTTATTTAAATTTCTATCTTATTTGACAGTACTCATTTAATGTGTATTAGATTAAAACTTGCCAATTCCTAAAATATAGTTTTTTTTATTTGACAAAATCTCAGGAAAGACTTCTATTTAAAATCACAATGTAACTACATCTAAAGTCCTGTGCATAGTGGTTGATATGGGAGCTGTGCAAGAGTTATATATGAGTTGTATAAGACTCATAAATGAAGTCAGAGTCATTACATTCTATACCTTTTCTGCTTTAGAAGACAAGTGTAGTATCGTTCTACTACCATATGGATCCATGCTTTTTTGGGTCAAGGTATTTATTTGGAATTTGCTGTTGATTCTACTAACTCATTTAATCTCACAACCTATACCCCAGAAAGAATTTCCTGGACTTTTCATAATTCCTTATGCATCTTGGAACCATTGCTTATTTCGGTAAACTTTAGATTGTTCTACTTTACTATGTTCATGGAGTTACGTGGATCCCAAAGTAAGCCTGCTTGATTTTGATGTATTGACAATTTAATAGCTATAAAACTTTGAATAAAACAACTCAATTTCTCCAAGCCTCATCTTCTTAATCTATGAAATGGTAAACATTTATGACATTTACAAAGTTATTTAGGAAGATTATGTGGTTTGATATTTGTAAATATCAATTGTAGTGCTTGACATAATTACACAATACATTTCAGTTGTATTTTTATTAGACAAGAATTATGTATTATATTAGTCTCTGGACTTTGATGAACTGACCAGAAAAGTGTGTCATGGTAGGTAAGATCATATGTTGAATCTAAATCATGCTAGGAATCCTGACTTTACCATGTAGTTTGTACTTGCTGACTAAATTTGGTTATGTGCCATATACTTTTATGTCTTTAGTTTTCTCATCAGTAAAGTGGAATAGCAGTAGGTATCTTGGATAATTTTAATAAAAATTCCTAAATTAATATAGGAAAAATATTAGAATATATATGTACTTCAGTACTTTCAGATAAATGCAAAATATATTTCTTTGTTTTGATTTATTATAGTTTAATATAGTATATTTTTATGTTTTAAGGAACAAGTTGATTCTACTAATAATTTTGTAATAATGGGAATTTAGAACCAGAGTCATCAACTAGTCACATTTTTTTCATTGTGAGCACATTCCTATTAATTTAACATCAAAGTAAAAGTTTACAGTTAAGATACTCAAATATCTAAGATTTGTGTATGGGAATCCAAGTACTTGCTTTATCCCTGTTTGGTGACCTTTCTCTGATTTACCTTTCATTATAGGGAACAGTTAGCACCAGGTGAATTCATGTTCTCATTCCCATAACCTCTGGAAAAATAGACAAATGTGAATGTTTAATTTAGCACTGAATTATCTACATTTAGATGTGTAAGTTTCCAGTGAAGTCACCTTTTGGCACTTAGGGTCATAGTTTCAAAGACAATCCTAGAGGTATAAATATCTCTGGGTGAAACCCTTCATCACATTACATCCAGTGAGCAACCATGAAGACTCTCATCTTCCTTGCTCTTTTGGGAGCTGCTGGTGAGTCTCTATTAAGCAATGAATCAGAAAGCATAATATATGTAGCTATGATCACCGGAAAAGTTTTCTCGAACTACATAAATTAACAGATACTAATTATGGCAGTGATCATTTCTCAATGAATATATGTATTGAATTATATCAGCTCTGTTAAAAATCAATTAAATTTATGCCTATCATGCATTTAAGAGCTTTAATTTTATACTTTGGAAGAAAACAATGAATTGTGAATATGGTATCTGTATTCAGTACTTTTAACCAGTCATGTTTTCTATAGATACTAAATACCTTTAATTGGGGAAATAGTTCAGGATGAAGGAGTGATCTGAATAGAAAGTATTTAGAGACAGAATCTGATCTAAATTTGAAGGTAACATCAATAAAGTAATAAAAAAAATAGACAAGAAAAGGATAGTAAACATTAAGGGAATGCTTGTTTTAATCTTCTTAAAGATTTTCAGTTAATTATTAGATTATGTCAAATTTTGTGCTCTTAAGGAAGCTATCAAAATTTGAGTTTCTTCTGTATTAAAAAGCAAAGAGATTTCGAGGTAAAGACAGAGAGAGAAGGGCCTTCAAAGAAATGTTCAAGGGCCCTCTAGGGCCATTCCTGGTGATACTTGGCTAACTGGTATCAGTGTGAAGGACCAAAGGATGTAGTGGTGCTCTGGACCTGCAGTACTAGGGACTACCAGAGCTACTCCAACAGTTCTTGGGGTCCTTTGGGGCCACATCTGATGATGCCCTGAGTGTCCCAGGGTTGCACTTGGAGATGTCTGGGAGATCATGTGAGGCAGGGATAGAGTCCAAGTCTTGCATGTGCTCCAGGCATGTACTTAGACTATTTCCCTCAGCCCCTGCAAAGATGTTTTATTTCTGAGGCTGGAGAGATAGCAAGGAGGTAAGGTGTTTGCCTTGCATGCAGAAGGATGGTGGTTCAAATCCCAGCATCCCATATGGACCCCGGATCCTGCCAGGAGCGACTTCTGAGCGTAGATCCAGGAATAACCCCTGAGCTCTGCCGGGTGACCCAAAAACCAAAAAAAAAAAAAAAAAAAAAAAACCAAAGATGTTTTATTTCTCATAAATGAAGACTATGTGCTAAGAATATTTCTTGTGTACAGTAACACAACACTCAATTAGGAAAAAAATGAAAAAAAATGATTCAATTTATGTATCTATTTATTTTCATTTTTCAAGAAGTACTCAAGAGTTTGCTGGCTCTATTTGTGGTTCAGTGCAAGGACCAAGAAATGATGTGTTACTTGGGTCCTGTAGTAAGAGGTCCCACTGTGTTAGGGACCTCCAGGCCCACTCCTGGTTGTGCTCCCTAATCTGTGTACTATTTTCCTGGTTCTGCCTTTTTTATTTTTATGTTACCAGATGTTTATGCTAACACTTATTTCTAAATTTTCCCAAATTGAGTAAATATATATTTATTTCTCTTGTCCTTATTCTTAAAAACATCTTTCCCTGGGTCGAAGTGGTAGCACAGCAATAGGCATTTGCCTTGCATGCAGCAGGACAGACATGGGTTCAATCTCTGGTATCGCATATGGTCCACCAAGTCAGGAGCGATTTCTGAGCTCAGAGACAGGAGTAACCCCTTAGCACAGCAAGGTGTGGCTCAAAAAATAAACAAACAACAAACGAACAAAAAACATAGTTCCCAAAATTCTTTAAAATTCTTGGATAATAAAAAATATATATGGCATTATTAAAATCTCAAAGATTTAAAAAATGAAGGTCAGATAATAATGGTGAATGAATTGAAAAGTGATAGAAAATTGGAATAAGGAGAAGGGTGATTATAATATTCTATAAATCTATTATTTAAATTTTTTAGGTGAAAATCATGGAGGGACTGGAGAGCAGTAATAAAAAAACATTCAGGGCCCGGAGAGATAGCACAGCGGCGTTTGCCTTGCAAACGGCCGATCCAGGACCAAAGGTGGTTGGTTCGAATCCCGGTGTCCCATATGGTCCCCCGTGCCTGCCAGGAGCTATTTCTGAGCAGACAGCCAGGAGTAACCCCTGAGCAATGCCGGGTGTGACCCAAAAACAAAAAAAATAAAAAATAAAAAAATAAAAAACATTCATTTTATTTTAGGCCATAAAATGCTCAGGTCATCTCTTAAAGTCTCCGTTATGTTACCTCCTGAGGTTCTCTACCCTATACTGACCAAAATAATAAACATGGTTACTTTAAATAGGTTAAATAGATATTATATGACTTCTAAGCAAGGAATTGTATGTAAATTCTTTTCTTTATGGTGTTTGGGGCATTTATTGTATTAAAAAATCCATGATCCATTTGGAGGTAGATATGTCATTTTTATGTTCATGCATGTCATAATGGTATTATGAAAACGATTATGTTTATTACATGTAAAGAAAAAATTATGGCACCAAAGAGGTAGGTAAAGCATTTGCCTTGCCTGCTGCTAACCTAGGTTTGATCCTTGGCTTCCCATATAGTCCCACAAACTCATCAGAAAGGATTTCTGCATGCAGAGCCAAGAATAAGCCTCAAAACAAAATTAGATACATGTAGTGGTGTAAATAACTTATGTGTTAAAGCAGAAAAATTAAAACAGAAGGTCTTGAAAACTTACTTCAAAACCACTATTTTCTGATGAGATGAGGCAAGGGTACAATATTTACTCTCCTGGTTAATGGTAAAAAGGAGTTGGTCAAACGACATTCCAAGGTAAGTCTACTTAACAGATTGTTTTCAACTGTTCCCCATCAGTGGCTTTCCCCGCTGACGACGATGACAAGATCGTCGGGGGTTACACCTGTGCCAGGAATGCCATCCCTTACCAAGTGTCTCTGAACTCTGGCTACCACTTTTGCGGAGGTTCCCTCATCAATGAACAGTGGGTGGTGTCCGCTGCTCACTGCTACAAGTCGTAAGTAACCAATGTTTATATCCCTGTTCTCCATGATCAACTCCTGCCAAAGTCACATCAGGTTTGGGCTTGAGAGTTGAGCATTGAGAGATGAAAAACAAAACAAAACAAAACAAAAAATTCAGATCCACTCTTTCCCCCAGCATCATACTGGGTATTTAGGAACTCTCCTGTAGTAACTTGGGAGAAAATTTTGGATATTCTTAAAACTAAGTTATAAATATCAATTAATAAAAAATCATAATTAGAAAAAAGTTGGTATATGGAAGAAACAAAACACCAGATAGTTTCCGTACAAAATTTAAAAGAAAAAACATGCACTCCTGAAAATTCCTCATTCCTCTGCTGCCTCATTCTCATCTCCCTACTATAATTGGTAGTCCAAGAGGTGCTTATTAGTTGCCACCAATTTCACCCTTTCTCTTTTTATCTCTCTCTTGTACTCATTTGTTTCACATTCCCTTGCCTCAGTTGTCTAACACATAGGGGTTGTGAACCCATACGTTAGTGATGTCTACCCAGCACCACAACTGATAGGACTACATCTTAAAGAACTAAACTCTTTTAAATAACTAAGTCCTTTTTAAGAACTAAGCCCTTTTTAATATAAACAAATATCCTGTGTTAATGAATACTCAAGGGGGTGGATGTGTGCGAATGCTCTTGATGGGATACTCTGGTAAGGAGAAGCAGCTGAAATTAGATACTTAGAGAATATTTTTATTTTTTAATTTAGCCGCATCCAGGTGCGTCTGGGAGAACACAACATTGAGGTCCTTGAGGGCGGTGAGCAGTTCATCAACTCCGCTAAGGTCATCCGCCACCCCCAGTACAATGCAAACAACATTGACAATGACATTATGCTGATTAAGCTGAGCACCCCTGCCACCCTCAATGCTCGCGTGGCCTCCGTTTCTCTGCCCAGTTCCTGTGCAGCTGCTGGCACCAAGTGTCTCATCTCTGGATGGGGAAACACTCTGAGCAATGGTTGTAAGTATTGCTTGGAACAGAGGCAACATATGTAAGAATTCTAGTGGTCAAAGGCATGCTAGGATGAAGTTAGAGTGAACTAACTTATGGGCACTGTTGATGAATCATATAGTTGATCCATAGAGGGGTTCTGTAAGAGGAGTTGAAGAAGGATGTGGTCAGCTACACCCAAGTAGCCTGGGGCTTGTCCTAAAGCAATTGACTGTTGAAGGAACCCAAGAAGGTGCTCTTGACACAAAGTTTTCAGTGTGATCTCTGTATGCCCCTGAAATCCATAATGAATAAGAATAAGTCAGTAGAAAAATGTCAACATTAGTTGAACTCTAAGAAATTAATCAGCTAGTCCAAATTGTCATTCAGAAGATTTACTGAGGATAGTGGACATATGAATTCTTGGAATATAATTATTGAAATTAAAAAGAGTCCGTTGCTTAAAAATGTAAAAAAAGTAGATGATGACAAAGATACTTATTTAAAGTGTTATGAGTGATTTGAAGAGACCTAGAAACTGAGGAAGTGAACATAACAGAAGAGATGAAATTTACTGCCTATAAAGTATAAACCTATATTTAGTTTTTATATTATATTCAGTATATTTTAAAAACAAAGTTTCTAGATTTGATTAAATCAGAGAGATATACAAGTTTGGAAGACATTCCATATAAAAGTGTTCTCCCAAACTAAAAGTTTATTGACTAACCAAAACCAAAAGAGAATATAGGGCTGTGGGATAGAGAGGAGGGATACTGAGAAACAGCCAGGAAATCTCTGGGTAATTTATTTTTGCTCTCGCATCCAACAGACAACTACCCTGAGCTCCTGCAGTGCCTGCAAGCTCCCATCCTCTCTGACAGCGTTTGCCGTAATGCCTACCCTGGCCAGATCTCCAGCAACATGATCTGTCTGGGCTACCTTGAGGGTGGAAAGGACTCTTGCCAGGTTCATTTTTTAAATTCTCCTCTTTTCAGTTCTGTCTTATGCATTTCTACCATATTCCCCTTCCATAAAAAAAAATGTAAAAGGTTATTTCTGGAATCGATTGTGGGGAAAATAACTTTTGTTATAAATGATGCATTTTATTTTTGTGATGTTTAAAGTTAGCTATAAAAAGATACACAGAAAATGATGTGCAAACAGTACATCCAGGTGCACCTTCTGAGTTAGTGTATTATAAAGAGAATCTGTGAAAAGATTAAGTTCATTGGGAAGCATTTAACTCCTGAGTCCTTACCTCTTCTTGGGCCTACAAATTTGCTATAAGGAAAGAGTAGATAAAGGCAGAGGGATTAAGAAATGGAGACTGAGAATTAGATTTTGTTTTTTTGGGTTTTTTTTTGGGTCACACCCTGTGGCTCTTGGGGGTTAGTTACTCCTAGCTCTAAGCTCAGAATTGCTCCTGGCAGGCTCTGGGGACCATATGGGATGCCGGGATTCGAAACAACATTTGTTCTGGATCAGCTGGGTGCAAGTCAAAAGCCCTATTGCTGTGCTATCTCTTTGGCCCATGAGAATTAAATTTCTAAGAGAAGAGAAATGCTTCTTGGAAGCTCAGCAGCCAGGGATGATGACCCCAGGGCAATGTGAGAGCATCTTTGAAACTTCTAGCATCTGTGTAAATTGAGAGTTTTAACTCTGCCTTTCCTCTTGTTCAGGGTGACTCTGGTGGCCCTGTGGTCTGCAATGGAGAACTTCAGGGTATTGTCTCCTGGGGCTATGGCTGTGCCATGAAGGGCAAACCCGGTGTCTACACCAAGGTCTGCAACTACGTGAACTGGATTCGTCAGACTATGGCTTCTAACTGAATACCTTTATTTCTTCATGATCCATTTTCTGGATCATATTCATTCTCCTATTCCTGAAAACACTCACAATAAAAAGCATTTATCCTAAATGAATTAAAAACTGTCATCATTTTTTGCTTTGTGAACTTCTTTATGAAACAGTCATATCAGTATAAAGATAGATACTGATTGACATAGCATGGAATATTATGATACAACTTTGAAGCTTTCTTAGTAATAATCAACCTAATCAAAAATTTTGGAAGTTGCCCCATGAATGCAGGCCTATGAAATGGGCTGTATCCTAAGCAAAGCAAACTTAGAGAAAGTTTAGGGGTAAGTAAGAAGCATCTTTCTAGGGAGACTAACAGAACAGCAATGCAGACAGCTCTCATGGAGCATCCTGCCAAAATAAGAGCAAAACATTCCCTTAGTTTCAAGTTATGGATTATCTACCCTAACTCCCCCATTCCTACATATACACTGACAGTTTATGCTTAGTACAATGTACTTATTTATTACAAAATTGTGGAGGTGTCAAAAAACTGAAAATTGAAGGCTGTATCTAATTAAACAAAGACCAAGAAACTCTCTGTTGAGGCTGTTTAGGCTTGTCTACTTTGTAGACAAACTACAACATTTGCCTCATTCTTTGCAACAGACCCTGCTGGATTGAAAGTACCATTATGATTGACTAGATTGTGGTGATCTATCACACAAAACGTTTTCTAATCACAGATTGTGAGATCTTGATGATAGGAAAACCCCCATGACTGTTATTATCTTATTTTAGGCGGATATTGACACTAAAATGAAGTAAAACTCAATTGCCCAAAGTCATTCATTCAACTAATTCTTAATGAAACCCTATTTCCTATAGGAAATAAAGTCCATTGCTTTTATTTCTTTAAGTTATGTGGAACTTTGAAAGGCTAGAATAGGGGAACTTTATAAACTATTAAAAAGACCACAGGTACCCTGTATTTTTTAAGATTTCAAAATTGTATTCATTTATGTCTTCTAATTCTCCCAAGATTTTGCTTGTTTTCCCATGGGTATTGTATTGCTATAGCAGACAAAAAGTTTAACTATCCGTTCACATCTACTTACTATCAATAACCCCTATATTCAAGCTAAATTATATACTATTTTGAACTTTGAGAAAAATAAAGTTTAAAAGTCAGATAATATTTTAGAAAATAGACTTACTGTTATAAGGACATTAGAGTGTTGGCTACAGAGTGTACTGGAGCCTTATATCCCCATGTGTTCATTGATTCAGAAGAAACTATGCTCTATTAAATATGCTGTTGTCAAAAGTCTGTGAGCTGGGATCATACTAAAGCTTTTCTCTTTAATACTTATTAATTCTCACTTTTTCTTAAGTAGAATGTAACAACCACTAGGATTTTTTTGCTAAGTGCTATATTAAGTTTGTAGGGTATTTCATTGAATATTAAATAAGTCAATATTTAAAAATATCCTATGAGATAATACTAATATTATTCACACGTGATATCTGAAAATACTTGATCTTTAAGATGTTAAGAAGAAGCAGTTACTAAGTCCTAGAACCAGAAATTAAATTTTATAGCTACACTCTTGAGCTTATTACTAAAAGTTAAGAACTTTACAATATACACAACCAAGGACCTCATAATAAAACTGCCCCAAGTAACTTGGGAAATATGGAACTCTAAAGGACACAATCATTTTATCTCTCATTTACATTACATATACCACTTGTCATTAAAATTCGGTATTCCAAGCACTTTGCAATCCCCCTAGGTCAGTAATTAAACATTGAAATTTAAGCAACTATACCAACACAGAAAACTCCAGAGCAAGGTGACTTCACCAAAAAATTCTACTAAAGATTAAAAAAAAAGAATGTCAATATTCTCAAACACTTCCAAAAAAATTGAAGGAGAGAATGTTTCCAAACTCATCCTTCTAGACTAACATTAGACAGACCATAAAGTAATTAAACAAGAAAATATATACCAATATCATTGAATGAACCCACTATTTATGACAGATTATGATAGTTTACTTGAGAAAATATTAATGTGTCTTAAATTAAAACTAGCAAGACTACTTGACTGTAAATTTTGGTTGTAGGAGAAGAATTTTGTGTCATGTTAGCTGTCCTCAGAGCTTTTTTTCTGTTCTAGGCTAAGGGATTACGATTGGGAGGGTTCAGAGGATCATTTGTGCTGCTAGGAATTAAATGTTGGTCAGCTGCATGCAAGGTAAGCAACTTAACCCTTGTAGGCTCTTTCTAGTGTTGTAATTTATATTTATTTGTTTAAAGCATAATATTATTAGTATTATCTTTCTTTTTTTTTTTTTCATTTCTTGACTTTGAGGAAAAGACCTAGTGGTGATAAAGAATTACTCCTGGCTCAGAGATCATTCCTGATAGTGCTCAGAGAACCAGATGTGGTCCTGGGAAGCAAATCCAGATTGGCTTTGTGTTAGGCAAATGCCAAAAAGTACTATCTCTTGTCCCTCCTTTGCTAGGAATTCCATCTGTTTTAATGTTTTTTTTTTCTTTTTTTAGACACCATAATTCACAATATTGTTTAGAAAATAGTGCTTCAGATAAGCTTAGCATTGGAACATTACATGCCTCAAACTAACTTCTTAAAAGGAAGGAGTTATGAGGAGTAAGAAGTATATAAAATAAATTAAACAGGGGCCGGTGAGGTGGCGCTAGAGGTAAGGTGTCTGCCTTGCAAGCTCTAGCCAAGGAAGGACCACGGTTCGATCCCCTGGGTTCCCATATGATCCCCCAAGCCAGGAGTGATTTCTGAGCGCTTAGCCAGGAGTAAGCTCTGAGCATCAAATGGGTGTGGCCCAAAAAACCCAAAATTAATTAATTAATTAATTAAACATTAAAAAAGATTTTTTTTGACATTGTTAAATAAGACCATCTCACATCAAGAGATCTAAGTGTTTCAGGATGATTGATAGACTATCCTTAGTTTTTATGAGGACAAATCAACAAGTTACAGGCTAGAAAGAGACTTAACAATTGAATATTTTGGCAAGATAAAAAATGAGGGCTCAGTTAGCCAAACAGGATGTGAATCCACATTTTAAGCAAGGTTCAGAGAAAAACACTTATAAGCACAATTAATTGTAGAATGGGGAGTTGTAGGTCTTTGGCCACAATGGGTAGTTCTGGCAAAAATGTAAGACACATGCGAAATGTTTCCAGATAGCACAAAAGGATCTAGGGAAGAGAAAAAGAGGGTGTACGGAGCCTATAGTTATTCCCATGACAGTATGCTTCAAGGGCAGAGAAACCCTTTATCTCTTAGGTCAAGGGAATTCCCTTTTTCCCTCAATATTTACTGTGCCTATGAAATAAAAAAGCACAAATTAATTTTTGTTATTGTTGTTATTGTATTTTTGTGTGTGTGCTTTTTTTTATTTTTCAAGACCGTGGTTATTGTTTGGTTGTTGTCTTTATTGCTGTGGTGCTTTTCAGGTTCTTTAGTTTTATTTGCTTTTGTATAGTTTTTATGTTTTTGTTCCTTTTTCCTTTTTTCTTAAATTGATATTTATAGCCTTTAGAAGGACTCCTCCCGTTTCTTTCTTGTTTGATTTTTACCTCCATTTTTTTCTCTTTTTTTCTTCCCCTCCAAACAGAACCACATTACTTGAACCATCTTGTTCTGCCTCACACATTGAGGGGGAAATAATGTAGGGTACCAAGACCAAACATGTCTATGAACATTGAGTAGAAATAAAAAATGATCATACTTAAACACCAAAAAAATGTAAGACACGTGTTTGGCCTTGCCACAGGTAAATTACGCAGCCATGTGAAATCTTCTGGGGGTCCTGAGATGAGCATATGGTATTTTCTTTTAATATCTTGAGAACAGATGTTCTCTTGCATAAGTCATTCCCTAAAGAATTAAATGCTTTATTCACCACTCACTTTTGGGGACACATGAGTCAGGAAAAGTTTAACATGTCAGAGAAAATCTGAAGACAGTTTAGTCTTGAGCTTGACACACACTTTGAGGATGACAATTCCTTGTTATTAAAATGTAGAGATAAAAATTAATTTATCTCATACCTTTTATACTCCAATGTTTGATGAGTCTCAGAAAATAGCAGAGTCTTCTTAGAGAAGGAAAATGGAAAGAGGGAACAAGAATAAAGGTTCAAAAGACTTTTTGAAGGCAGAATGAGACAACAAAGGAAATCTATGTCACAGACAGGGAAGGCAAAATGTCATGGGTTACATCAGGGATGCAGGAGCCATACTGGGAAACATAAAAAAATGGAGTTTGACTTGGTCTGCTACTTTCTTTCATTCACAATAGAAATAACTCCATTATTCTTAAAAAATTCAGCCTCAATAAGGATTTGTTTTAAGGTTTTAAAAAGATACTTATATCTCCCAAATGCCAATTTATGTTTCTTTTCAGGCTGTTCTTGATGATAATACTCAAGACTGAAAGAGCTGCAGTTTGTTCGACTTGTCTTTAAGATAGCAGCCTGCAAGTGAATTTCACCTTCATCTTAATTTTATGGACACAAATGATGAATCTATCTATTGTGCTATCTCTCTGAGCCTTCCTGACCACTTTTAAAGCACAGCTGCAAATAAATAAATAAATAAGTAAAAAAGTAAAAAAGAATTTGGTCCATGAGATGCTTCTGCTAATGTGATATGCCACTTCCTGGATTTATGAGAACAAAACAACTGTGACCTCCTATTTCCTAAAATTACAGCCTCTCCAGCCATCTGTCATGGTGGGAGAGTGCATAGAATCTTATGAACCTCTGCTCCTTGATCTCCAATGGCGAATCTCCAGGAAGTGGCCCCTGAGTACTGCTTACTTCCACTATGGGACTCCTTGTGGGATTATATTAACTACTGTTTGGGGTGCAGGTCTTGTTTAAAGAACCTGATGCCATCTCAAATGGTACTGTCCTCTAATTTCTTTAAACTTCTAAATGATGTCTTCAGCACTTAATATTTTTCAAATTATTATTTAATTCTCACAATAGCCCTTTCAAACTTTCTTTTAGCTCTTCCTTTGAGTTATCACTTTCAGCACAGAATTTCTGGTTTGAGAGTAGATGGAAATCAAAACCATCAGAAGTCCCCCATTAAGTCTCCCATTGCCAAGCCTGCAAACTGTTTTTCTTTAGTTTTTTAAATACATCTTTCTCCATCTCTCCTAGAAGTAAGACCTTATTATTTGCATTGTATATTTTTTCACCTGTAATATGTATCCCATTTCCTATTATATCCTCATGAAGTAATAAAGATAGGTTACTTGTCTAATAAGATCAGAGCTCTTATAAAAATGCTCATACAATTGTTCTTTATCTGTGCATATTTATGGGAAAGATCATGTGAAAATATGAAAATTTTCTACAAACCAGGAATTAGTTATTAGAAAATTTTCTGTCATCATAACTGTTACCTTATTGCCCCCAAAACTGTGAAACTGTGAAAAAATTATTTGTTTTTAACGGACATTGGATATTAATATATTTTGGTAAGTAGTCTGTTTAGCTCTTTCATCTACTTTATAGTTAGATTTTATTGCTTAATTTTAAGATGTGCTCATTTATTTTGGATATATATATTTTATAAGATGTATCATTATATATACAGTCATTTACACCTAGTTTATGGTATGCAGATTTTAGCCCTGAATATTTTGCAATTTGTGTCTTTTTTCATTATACTATGAAGATTTAGATAATTCAGTCGTCAGTGAGCTGAAAGTCTTGTTTGACTTGGGCCAGTGATGGATGGTTAAAAAAAGTAAATGATTGGGGATTTCTTCAGCCTTATCCACTGAATAAAGCTGATATCTCCTGAAGCCTGACTGCCTGTGAGTTTTCTACCCGTCACTATCCTGAACCCTCAGACCCGCTGGCTGAACAGGGTGGCAGATGAGTGGTCTGAGCTGGAGGAGAAAGACCTCATCCTTCATCCCATCACCTTCCAGCCTCATCAAAGGCTGATTTGTAACACAGAATGAATAAATAAATTTTTCATTGGCAAAAAAAAAAAAAGAGCAAATGATTGAGTAACAACATTAATGAAAGGGCTAATAGATCCCAAGTATAGTTTGGTGCCAGGCAGGGGAACAAGGCCAGTACCAGTGACGATGTCATAACCACTGAAGATAAATAACATTGTCACAGTAGAATTAGCATCATATAGGTGGGTGGGGTCAGTATTCCACATTTTGCATGTTGTGAGAGACTGGACCTCAGTTTGACAGAGGTGGAAACAGGGAAGAAGCAGCAACAGAAACACAAAGAGCTCCGATGTCCTCCAGGTTGAGTAATTTCTTTTCTAAAGAAAGACAAAACTCTAGATAAATTATTTTGTTTTATGTTGTGTGATTGTTTTGTTTTGTACCACACCTGATGGTACACTGGGGTTATTCCTGTATCCTAATGCTATTCTTGGGTCCTGGGGCTACTCTTGGGTTGGTTCTCTTTGAGAGTGGGATTGTCACTCTTAGTGCTCAAGGGCATTTGATTCTGGGAATCAAACCCAGGACTCCCATATACAAAGACCCTAAGACACAGTTTATAAAGTCAAAGAAAAAATTACATGACATATTTTTTTGTTCCTCCAACACCTGAAATCAGTCCCACCTCAAACTTATGCTTCTTCTGGAAATGAATCCTGGCACTGGAAAAGATCAGGTGAACAGTTTATTTTCAGCTCTTAAAATTAATTTTACTTAATATTATTTTAATACACATGTCTTTCATCTGGTCCATTTCCTTTTTTTCTCTCTAATCTTATTATAGACCCAGAGTTGGGCCTTGTCCACCCAAATGGCTATTATCACCATGATGAAGCTTATCCTTCTTTGGACTCTCTGGAACCCACCTGGTGAGTGCTTATGTTTTTCTCTCTTTGGCTGTCAAAGAAAAATATTCAAGAAAACATGAAGGACAAAAACTGAAGACCATTGTTCAGTTCCAGATGTAGAGCTAATAGCACTGTCTCCATGAGGCTTTCTCCTGGGTAATTGGTTACCTGCCTCATTCAATTTGATAGCTTGTATTTTGGTGGGAGGAATGAACTTGAAACTTCAATTCTAGACTCATTCCCAAGAAGGACTAAATTCTGACTGTGGTATTGTAACATTGTTAGATTAACATTAATATTGTTATTATAACATAGCCTTGACATTGTAACAGGGAATGAGAGTGGAAGCAGAAATCCATTAATAGATACAGGTTTTTGTCTGGAAAGAGTTCTTCATCTTGGGCAAAATCCTCTTTCTCTCAAACTTTGCATTCAATGTATTTTTTTGAAAAATTTGCTTGCTTGTTGACCATCTTCTATATGAAAAAACATTTTGTTTTCCATATCAGAGGTCAAATTCTTTTAGCCCTGGATTGTTTGGAACAAAAGTCATTCTACCTTCATTGTTGTTGGAATAAAGTTCAAGTATTTTGTAAAAAAAAAGTGTTATTTTTGAGTTGATTTTAGATGTGTGCACTAACTGTGAAAAGTATTCAAGCTAGTACTCAAATTAAGATAGTACTTTAATTAGAAGAGCCAAAACAAAAAAATAAGAAAAGAAACAATTTTTATTTATTTAGACATCTTTATGTAATTACCTTAATATCTATTTCTAAACATAAATATGTTTATATAATAATCTTAATGTTTAGAATAGAGGGATTAGGGAATACCTTGAGCCCTTGAAGTTATTTGCCTTTACTTCTTTTCTCATGATTCCTGAAATAATGCCATATTTTCAAATCCATTTTCCTCTCCAGTTGCTTTAACTTTTAACCTAGATGAAACCAATGGAGTTCTTACACCTTACTTGGCCTACTTAAAATCGAGCCACTTCCCTTGCACTGGAGTCTTGATTCACCAACTCTGGGTACTCACAGCTGCACATTGCTACTTACAGTGAGTGATGACCTTTGACACCTCTTTACTCCTTGGGTTGTCAGGTTGGGTACAGATCAGAGACTAGCCTAAATACACTGCTCAGGAAAATGGGATTGTGCTTACCACAAAGAGTAGTGGTGCAGTTAGGGAAATAACTACACTAACAACTGTCATGACAATCTTAATGAGTGAGAGAAGTAAGAATGCCTGTTTCAAATACAGGCAAGGTTTGGGAAGGAGGGAGGGGGGCATTGGTAGTGGAAATGTTGCACTGGTGAAGGGGGATGTTCTGTTTATGACTGAAACCCAACTATAACCATGCTTGTAATCATGGTGTATAAAAAAGGATTTTATATTTAAAAAAGAAAAAAAAAAGAAAATGGGATTGGGGCCAAAGTGATAGCACAGTGATAGAATGTTTGCCCTGCAAGCAGCTGACCCAGGATGGACCCAGTTTCAATTCCTGGCATCCTATATGGTCCCCAGAGTCTGCCAGGAGCGATTTCTGAGCTTAGAGCCAAGAGTAACTGCTGACCACTGCCAGAGGCTCCAAAACAAACAAACAAACAAAATGGGAATAGGGAGGCCTTCTAGGCATATTATATTCATGTGCAGAGATAAAGGTCTGTGCTAACAAAAATTCATAAAGATAGATATGTTATATTTGTTAAATTTTTGCATAAATATCTCTATTGTTCTAGGGATCTTACAGTGATATTGGGAGTTACAAACCCATCAAACCCAAAGGAAGCAAATACAAAAGAGCTTTTCTATGTGAAGATGATTCAACATCCACAATACACAATCAACTCTATTGATTATAACCTCATGTTAATCAAGCTGAACACCAATATTCAACTCAATAAGTATGTGAATCTAATCACCCTACCCCAGAAACCTGTCTCCCTAAATGCTACATGTATTGCTTCCACTTGGGCCTTCTACACATGTAATATTGGTGAGTATCAACATGATCATTCATTTTCTTCTCTCACTTGTCCTCTACATATTATTATAGAAGCCAAGAGAACAAAATTAATATTATTCAAAAATATTATTCAAATAATAATATTATTATTTAAAGACTACTTTGTGGAATATATGACAGAGAAATTATTGTTTTCCAGTCTTATTAAGATGCAACTGGCAACTAAATATTTAATATATTTAAGATAATGACAGGATACTCGGTATAAATTAACACATTTATCACTTTGTTGCAATTCAGCCCCTGAAGAGGTTGACTGATAGAGGGATGGAGGATGAGGTCTTTCCCCTTCAGCTCAGACCAAGCGTCTGCCACCCTATCTAGCCAATGGTTCTGAGGTGAAACGGCGGGTAAACAGCTCGAAGACAGTCAGGCTTGTGGAAGTATTAGCTTTATTCGGTGGACAAGACTGAAGTCCAAAGACTCAGCCTCAGTTCCAGTAAAAAGCCTCTCGCCTTCCACAGACCCTTATTTTTATCCCCCAGAATCAGGTACCACCCAATGGTGGAAGCAGAATCAGGTACTACCCTAGGGTGGGGGCAGAATGCCAGGTCACACCTTAGGGTAGGGCACAATCACCAATCAGGTTAGGGTCAGTAACATAATAATCCCCTAAAATATTTACATACACAACAATTCCCCCATTTGTTTTTAGTAAACAAACAATATTGTCTACAATTATTAAAGGAAAAACTAGTCAATAATAAAAGAGCGGCTGTTTGCATAAGCGCATCACAGGAAAATATAAAGAAAAACTTCTAACCTAAACACAGGGTGTCTAAAACCAGAAACATGTATCAAGGAATCAACTACAAGCTCCTGAGAAGATAAATCTAAGACGTACATAGATCCTTCAAAGAGACACCAGAAAGGTTGTGTAGCAGGCAAGAAGAAGCACCTTTTCTTTATTTGTTGTTGTTGTTGGTTTTTGGGTCACACCTGGCAGTGCTCAGGAGTTACTCCTGGCTCCACGCTCAGAAATCACTCCTGGCAGATACCGGCATTCGAATCAATGACCTTCTGCATGAAAGGCAAACGCCTTACCTCCATGCTATCTCTCCAGCCCCATTTTCATTCAAGTCCAGGTAGACCAAAAAGCCCATCTTTGAGGGCTTTGAACTAGGCCTTTATTTTGGAGGAAGAGGCACATACACCCCCTGCACAGTGGGGAGCCACTGCAATGATGATCAATAGGTATCTGAACTTAACCCAAGTTCTTAATCCAGGCTGAAGTCCATATGATGTCTAAAATTTATGTCGATTATTTATAGATGGGAGCTTAAGTCACAAACCAAAACAAAATGTTTAAGGCAGAGACCCTCCCTGTGTAAATAAACAACTTGAGGGCCCATCCAAAATGGATGGAACCTCCTATAAACCTAGTATTTTGCCTATGATGCTCCCACGCAAAAAAAACCCTAAGAACAGACAAATATATCATTTAGGAAATTATAGACAACAATATCTAACTCACAAACCTAAAGTCAAGAAAGCAAAGCCCTAATGTAATATAACATCAATTCCTAAGATTAAAAACTAAAATAGAAAAATATTAATTACAATAGTCAAAAGAAGTGTAGTACCAAATATAACTTCAAAGGATTACAATTTAGAAGAAAAATACAAAAGGTGAAATTTCTACAGAGTCCAATACCAATCTGTAAAGATGAGGGGTCTGGAACTCCAAAAAGACCGGCAAAAGACACTTGATGGGTCTGGAAAAGCGGGTTGAAGCCTTGTAAAGGAGATAACATCAAGTTGAATGAAGAAGGAAGGCCAGTACAGTCATCCATGTGTTGGGGCATCCTCAAGCGTTACATCATTACCATCATGAGTTGGTTGGGCTTCTGCATTTCCTTTGGGATCGGTGCAATCTTGGGGTAGCCATTGTAGAAATGGTCAACAATAACACTGTGTACGTGGATGGAAAATCAGAAATTCATATAGCACAGTTTAACTGGGATCCAGAGACTGTGGGTCTTATCCATGGATCTTTTCTCTGGGGTTACATTGTGACACAAATTCCAGGTGGCTTCATTTCCAACAAGTTTGCAGCACATATGGTGTAAAACTCCAACAGTCACGGATTTCTTCCTCAGGCCAAGATCAGGAGGCTTGTAGTTGTGGCTGAAGGAGATGAGTTGCATATGTGAAGGGAATCCTGAAAATTAAATGTTAAGGACTAGGAAGAGAGAAGGAAGGATAAGGAAGACTAAATTGGGGAAGATAAAGTTAGGAAAAAAGGGAACTATATACAAAATATGCAGAAAAGACAGACACTAAACAAGACATACACATACAGACTTCACAAAAAATATGGCCATAACACTCACTCATACTAAAAATATTTGTTGGAAAGGATCCAAAATAGAGCAAAAGAAAAGAGAATTCAGCTGAATCAACTAAAAGCGCCTTAAAATGTAATAGCCGGCAACTGTTTAGATAAGTCATTTCAAATTCAAAAAAAAACTTTTTTTTATGGCAGAGCAGAGCAGATCTGAAAGAGAATTTCATGCGTAATACAAACATGGAAAACTCTACTATAAGTGTACAAGAGTATATATACAAAGTTATTGTATAACAGTAACTATGATATTCAATCATAGGCAAGAAGCACTGTGAAGAAAGTCCACCTAAAATTATCATTATGTCAGCGTCTTATAACCTAAATTGAGGGAAATAAATCAATGATGTTAAAATAAAAAGAGTGAAAGTCGTTAAATGAGTATACCTAGAAAGAAAAACAACATTAATATGATGAGAAATTTCTCTTTCAGGTGAACCTTGACTAAATTAAATTGTAAAATTTCATGATTAACTGAGATCTAGAGCAATAATGAAATTAAGACATAAATCCATCATACAAGGAAACACATTGGATTTTCAATCTATATTCATTGATCATGCCTGTGGAAAGAATCCTAGTGCATTAATAGCAACCCATAAGGAAGTGAAATGATTATCTGGTGTTCATTGTAGATCTTTAAGAAGTATAAAAATGTGTGCTGCTGTGGATTTCACCAATGTATTAGGGACTTTTTTGATCTTCTTGTCATCAAAATTGATCCAGTGTTGTTTTGCAGCAATTTTACAGTATGAAGTACAGTGTCCATAGTGAACTTTACCATAATGATTTGACACTGATGATAAGTTGTATTTCTTAATCTTGCTTTTATTCTCTGAAGTGCATTCTACTAAATTGATCTTCTAAAGGAAAATCTACATAAGTATGCAATTTTTTTTATTTGTTTGCCATCTAAAGCAAAACATTTCAAGTGTATTATAAGTACTGGTGGCAGCTTCCATAAGTACGTTTTCTTTGAAAAATCCCTTCTAGTTTTGCAGCTATTGCACAGAACTTTGTTGTCATCCTTTAACTCTTCTTTAAAAAATTCAGAGAGGCATTCCTGTAATGTACATTTATCTGTAGATGTAACAGCCAGAGACAAATGAACAAATATCTCATAAGCCTCAGACTTTTGGTGGCATGTGAGACACTGTAGTATAGATTTGAATTGTCCTTGAAAGAGATCATAATAGATTTGTGAGCCTTTTGGTGTTCTGGACTAAATTGTTCATAATTTGCATTTTCCATAAGATGTGTAGTTTTGTCTGTCATTAGATTTACAGTAAGCAAGTCCTGATGTAGTCTCTCTATTAGGAACATCAGTAGTTCGTGTGGATCCTGCTGATTGTGTCCAGCAAACTGGTCATTAAGTAAACCAATTGTTACTTTGAAGCTCTCAGGGTTAATATATCTATGAAATCCATTTCCCATGGTTTTGATGAGCCGACCAAATTCTTCGGCTAATTTACCTTCATGCCCCATTGGATTTTTCTTGTTAATATTCTTTTTATAATGATCTTGATGAAAATAGTGAGTCAAGTCTGAAATATTATACATGCATTGCAATATTGAGTTCATGTAGCATTTTGGAGCCCAGTTAAGACAGGTTTCTGTCTTTCCTTTTGCATCTCAGAGTGTAAGGGTTTATCACTACCATCAGTCTCACTCAATATATGGTGTGTGACAGCCAAATCGTTGTTCCCTGCTCCAGAGACCTCAGCAATATTACTGCTGTTAGTGTCTGAAGTATTCTGTTTTTGTTGTGAAGGGGAGTTTATAGTCTGAACCTGATCATTTGTGCTAGCCTGATTTCTAACAAGGTGTAATGGAACCCAAATTTTTGGGAGGGTTGTCATTTGTAGAAACGATTTTTGTAATCTGTTCAAGAAGATGTCCAATTCATTTTTGGCAGCTGTTAAGTTTCTCGGGCTATCTAAAGCAGGGTCACCCTCCAACGTTTTAAACAGATCAGATAACTCTGCATTCGGGATTCCTAATGCAGGGCCGAGCCAATTTATGTCACCTAAAAGTCTCTGAAAATCATTAAGAGTTCTGAGATTTTCTTTTTCGATAGAAACTTTTTGTGGACGTATAGATGTTCAGTCCAAAATAAAACCCAAATATTGATACGGTGGCATTATCTGTATTTTTCTAAAGCTATTTTCAGTCCTGATGTTTGTAAACAGTCAGTAACATAAGAGTTTAAGTCCTGTAAATCTGTTTCATTGTTCATTGTGAGCAAGATATCATCTGTATAATGAAATATCATGGCTTGAGGAAATTTTTCACGAGCAGGGCTCAAAACCTTATCTACAAAAAACTGACACATTGTTGGGGAATTCAGCATGCCTTGGGGGAGAACAGTCCATTGAAAACGTCTGCAGGGATGGGTATTATTAAGAGAAGGAACTGAGAATGCAAAACGTTTTTTTTATCATCTGTGTGGATAGGAATATGGTAGAAGCAGTCTTTCAGATCAATTATAATTAGTGGCCATTCCTTTGGAATAACTACAGGTGATGGTAAACCAGTCTGCAATTTGCCCATAGGTATCATGGATAAATTTACAGCTCTAAGATCCATCAAAAGTCTCCATTTACAGGATTTCTTTTTTATAGTGAATATAGGTGAATTCCATTGAGAAAAAAATGGTTTAATATGTCCTAAACTTAGCTGTTCCTCCACTAATTCTGTCAGCACCTTTAATTTATCAGTTTTAAGGGGTCACACTGACCTGTCCAAATTGGTTCGTCAGATTTTCATTTTATTTTTGTTGGTGCTGGTGTTTTTATGGTAGTGGCCCCTACTAAAAATTTTGGGTTTTTAAATCAAAAGAAGGTTCGGGCTCTCCTGGAGCTAATGGGATGTGGAATTCTGCTTTCCACTGTTTGTGTAGGTCACGGCCCCACAGGGATGGTGAAAATGGGCCCACGTGAGGTCTGATTATTGCTTTTTGATTTTCTGGGCCGTAAAATATCATAGTCCTCGTACTCAACAGACAGGAGCTCAGGTCTCCTATTCCTACTAGGGAATACGGGATTTCCTGAAGAGGCCAATTTTCTGGCCATTCTTTATCAGAAATTATGGTGACCTGAGCACCCGTATCTATCATTCCATCAAAGGGTTGCCCTTCCAAGTGAAGATTGATCATTGGGTGTTCATCTTTACATTTAGTAACCAGAGCCACGATTGGGTTTTGAGCAGCACCCAGATCTGTGCTTCCAAAACCTTCAATTCTAGTCTTATCTGAAGTCCCAAATTTGACATAAGGCACTATTACTATCTGGGCAATCGCTTCTCCTTTTTTAAAGGTCCATGTAACTGGTACAGTAATAACTACAATGATTTCTCCCATAGAATCTGAGTCAATGACACCAGTGATTATTGATATACCCTTTATGTTGAGGGAACTTCTGCCAAGAATCTAACCCATAGTATCTGGGGGTGGCAGGCCCACAATTCTAGTTTCTAACATGTAAGGGCATGCTCCTGGGTAAATTGTAATGTCCTCTGGGCATAATATGTCTAATCCAGCACTCCCTGATGTGGAGTGAATTAATTCCCTTATTGTGATGAATTTTCTTGGGCTGGGCTTGGAAAGATTATTGTCTGTGAGCTTTGCCCCTGATTTGGAAGGGCCTGGGGGGAGGCCCTGTGGGCATTTTCCTGCATCTTGTATGTGTGTTCTTGAGGAGCTGAATTTATAAGGAAACAGCAATTTCTTTTGATATGCCCCTGTTTTCCACAATGGTAGCAGGCGATTTGCCTCCTGGGAACTGTGTTGAAACCTCTACTTAGGTTATCAATGAGGTTTCTGGATCTGCAATCTTTCGCCCAGTGCGACCCCTTTTGCATTTTGGGCAAAGACCTGGTTGACAGAAAGTGTCCTGTCCCCGAAGGGAGTAAGGCATCATTCCCTTGGTAACTGGGAAGGTTTGTACTGAGTCTAAGTGGGGTGGGGGTTGGGGTTTCCCCATAGACATTCTGACAGGCATAAAGGTAATCATTCACATCTGCCTTTTCATTTAATGTATTCAATACTAATCTACAGACCAGCGGGTAAACAGCTCGCAGACAGTCAGGCTTGTGGAAATATTAGCTTTATTCGGTGGACAAGTCTGAAGTCCAAAGACTCAGCCTCAGTTCCAGTAAAAAGCCTCTTGCCTTCCACAGACCCTTGTTTTTATCCCCCGGAATAAGGTACCACCCAATGGTGGGATCAGATACCACCCAATGGTGGAAGCAGAATCAGGTGCTACCTAGGGTGGGGGCAGAATGCCAGGTCACACCCTAGGGTAGGGTACAATCACCAATCAGGTTAGGGTCAGTAACATATTAATCCCCTAAAATATTTACATACACAACATCACTTCACATGTTTACCTTTTATGTGTATGTTTATATATAGTGAACACTTAGTCTTTGAAAATTTCAAGTATGCAATGAAACATGTTTAACCATAGTCACTAGGATGAAAATTAAATCCCTAGAAACTGTAACAAAGTAAATGCCCTTTTACCAACATGCCTCCCAATTCCCACACTAAGTTTCTGAAAATCACTATTCCATTTGCTGATTCTATGGTGTAGGTAGGATTTTTAGTTTATACATACATATATATTCTGTGTATATATATATATATATATATATATATATATATATAGAGAGAGAGAGAGAGAGAGAGAGAGAGAGAGAGAGAGAGAGAATATATGTTGTTGGGACATGGGAAGGTGGCGCTAGAGGTAAGGTGTCTGCCTTGCAAGCGCTACCATAGGACGAACCGTGGTTCTATCTCCCAGCATCCCATATGGTCCCCCCAAGCCAGGAGTGATTTCTGAGTGCACAGCCAGGAGTAACCCCTGAGCATCAAACAGGTGTGGCCCAAAAACAAACAAAAAAAGAATATATGTTGTTTATATATATATATATATAAGTGAAGTCATATTACATTTGTTTTTCTGTATATGGCTTACCTAACTTAGCACAATAATCTTGATAACTATAATTCTTTGTCCTATACAAGTCAATTTAAGTTTTTTTTATTTAATTACTTTAAACACTACAGTTACAGGGTTTTTCATAATAGTATGCTTAAACAATTACAAAGTTATTCATAATTGAGTTTAAGTCAGTGTACAACACCCTTCAACAAGGATAATTTTCTGTCTCCAATGTTCCCAGTTTTCCTCCCCCACATTACCCCTGCCTTCCTTTGCGACAGACATTTTTCTTCTGTCTGTCTCTTCTTTTTATTTCTCTTAGACAGTGTATTTTGCAATATTGTAGCTGAAGAGATATCATGTCCATCATTTTTAGCTCCCAGTTCTTGTTCAGAGTGTACTTTTTTTAGACTTTGAAGTATTTTATTTTATTTTATTGTTTGGTTTTGGAATCACACCTGGTAGTACTCAAGCTTAGTGCTCAGGAGATCATGTGGATACTTGCACTTGAACCCGGGTCAATTTCTAACTATCATTATCATCGTGTTCCCTTCTCTGCCCTAACTATACTCTCTAGCTATTTGTGGTAAGCTACCTACCACAGACTGGTCCTCCTGGTATTCACCTCTATTGTCTCGATACTATTGTCATACTATACATATACATATACAAATACATATACATATACGTATACATGTATATCTTTATACATGTATCCCATAAATGAGTGTGGTCATTCTATGTCTATCCCTCTCCCTTTGACTCCTTTCACTCAGCATAATACTCTACAAATCTATCCATGTATAAGCATCAATTTTAAATTTTAGAAGTAGCCAAATGCCTTTCAAAGTTCTGATTATTTTGAGCTGGCTCATGAAGTAACTAAGTATTTTCTTAGTTGACATTCCAAAAAGAAAGTTAGAGCCATTTCTGATCTAGAAAACAAAACAAATCTCAAATGACTTCTTCTTAAAAATTAATATATATTTTTCAAAGAAACATTTTAATAAACAGAACTGTGTTAGAAAAAGAAAATCACAAAATGAAATGTTTCTTCACAAAGAAGACTCATTAGCCAGAAAAACTTTGTGGAAAAAAGCTTCTTTTCTATTTTGTTGCAGATTAAAAGGGAAAAAAATGGAAACATTTTGACTTATGATAACTTTAGTGATAGGGCTTCATGTATATGACATTCCAGCACCATACCCTCCACCACAGTGTCCACTTACTCTTCCCACTGTCTTGTGGACTCCTCTCAAACACATGTCTCCTCACCCCTGTGTTGGTAAATTTAGACCTTGAATGAACTAGTTGGACAAATTTTGTAATAGGACTGTGTAATCCACAGTATTTTGGAGCCATTGCTATAATGAAGATGTGAATAAGAAATAAGAAGACATACTAATAAATCCTAGCTTTATGGTTTAAAAAAACCATTCTCAAGACGACTTGTTTTTAATCTGACCAATAAAAAGCGAGGCTTAAGATTTTTAAATTCCTTCAAACTTTAAAAAAATTTAAATACAAATTGTTTAAGGATACAAATGCATAAATGAGTAGATAATTAAGTCTTAAAAGTCTTATGCATAGTACGATGAATATACGTTATTGTTTGGTTTTAATTATTTCTATAACAAAAGAAAAGGTATGTGACCTGACAGAATTGATAATTGCTATTGTGATATAATGTAATCACATGTTATAAATATATGTTATCATATTATAATATAGAAATATATCAAATAAGTATGTTATAACTTTAAATTTACATTATAATATGTTTAAATAAATATTAAATTTAAAGGGGAGTAAATGATGAATTTAAAATATGACACTAATTGCAAACACAAATACTTAAGTACATTAATATAAGAAATAAAATGTCATCTCTAAGAATACCAATTTGGGGGGAGCTTTTAAGGTCACAGATGGCAGTACTCTGGAATGACTCTGGGTTCTGTGCTTAGGGACATACTTTGTAAGGCATGGGGGAGCATATGGTTCCTGGAATCTTAACTGCATGTAAGGCAAGTGTCCTACTTGCCTGTACTATCAAATCAGCCCTAACACAATTTTTATCTCTTTATTAAAGTACCATGATTTACTAAATAATTCATAGCTGAGTTTCATGCATCAATATCACCACCACTGGTTCCCTGCCATTCTCAGTCTACCTCCTTAACAAGCACTAGTTTTTAACTTTAAACACCATGGTTTACGAAGATGTTTACAATATAGTTGCTTCTGATATTCAATGTTCCAGCACAATTCAGCCTTCAATTTAATCCTTCCCTCTACCACTGTTCTCTGTTTCCTACCCCACACCCCTTCAAACCTTCCCCTTGACAGGCACACAATACTTTATTTTCTAAAAAAAAAATTTGTGAAAATTGTGTATCTTTCAATGGTGTAATTAAAGTCAATGTCTGAGAATTTACTGAGCTGTTATTTACTAGTTGACCCTTCAGTGTTCTTGATTTTGCTTATTGAGTTCAGTGAACTTTTATACTATTTTGCCATCTAAGTTGTTCTGTTCCTACTGGGCTGTCAGTATTGCGGAATTTGGAGGTGCATGCTGCTGTGTATGCAGCTGCTCACTCCAGGAGCTCCAGGATGTGTAGAAGAGGGATGATTCTTTATTCCTCGCACTCCATCAGGAGTCCCCAGAATTTTAAGTTTCATAGGCTCCATTTAGAATCTCCCAAGATTATTCATAAAGCTGTTAATCTGGACCATTTATATGGCAAGGGCTGTGGAATGTCAGTGTATCTGCCCAGACTTCTAGCAGCATAGAGAATGGGATACAGTTACATTTTAAGTTTGATTGTTGTAGTTTGCATCTCATGCTCTCCATGCCGTTGACATTGTGATTTGTTATAGGTAGATATACCCCCTCCATAGCACTGATATACCTGACTTCTTGACCTCTGCACCCTGTTACTTCCCATCCACCTATTCTTACATCCCCTTGCTTACTTTCCTACCTATTAGCACTTACTCTAGGTATGCCCCTTGAGTACCTTGCATTCTCTCATTCAGTTATTTTATATACCACATATTAGTAAGATTATCCTTTATTTGTTTTTCTTCTTACTAATTTCACTTAACTTAATTTCCTCCAGTTACATCCAAGTTGAAGTTAATTGCATGATATCATGGTTCCTCAGAGGCCACATAGTATTTCATTATGTACATATATCACACCTTCATAGTTCACTCATTTATCATATATGGCATCTACGTTTATTGCATGCTTAGCTGTTATGTCAAGTTACACAATGAATAATAGTGTATATGTACTCTTGAATGAATGTCCTGGGGGTCTTATGCGAATATTATTTTATTTTTTCTGAGAAATAAATGCTTTTTTTTTAAAAAAATAGAGTATGGAAAAGAAAACGTTTAACCAAATCTTTGCCATCAAACTGTTCCCATTAGATTTAATACGTTGCCATTCTCACTGGTGAAGATGAGGTCCCATTTGATTTGGTTTTTACTAATGATAATTGATGATGAGCATTTTTTTATTCAAGGACCATGATTGCATAATAGTTTTTTTCACAGATAAAGTTGTTCATGATTGAGTTAAAGTCATACAATATATAACGACATTCATCAGTGTGCATTTTCCTCTACAAATGTCAACAGTTTAGTTCTCACCCTCCTTGATGTCCTCTTCCCTTTTCACCACCCTCTCCCACCTATCTCAGAAGCAGGCATTTTACTTCTCTCTCTCTTTTTATCTCTCTCACTCTTCCCCCTTCTCTTTTCCTTTATGACATTGTGGTTAATTGGGTGGAATTATACTAGCTGTGGGTTTGTTATAGATGTCCATTACTATCTTGAGGACAGTTCCTTCCACTCCTATTTTTATTGATCAAATTATCATGAATGGATTTTGGATCTTGTCAGAACTTTATTTGCATCGATTGATATATTATGATTTTTAGCTTTTTTTCAATGAAGAATATTTTGTTAATTGATTTACATATGTTGAACCACTGCTGCATCCCACTTAGTCATGATTTATGACTTTTGGTATGCTGTTGGGTTTAGTTTGCAAAGATTTTGTTGAGTATTTTTGTGTCTATACTCATCAGGGAAACTTAGCTGAACATTTTTTTCTAGAAATTTCTCTATCTCCTTTGGGTATTAGTGTAATATTAGCTTCATAGAGGCTATTAAGAAGTATTCAAAAAAAGTACTATTTTTAAACCTTTTACAAATTCATTTGCATAGTAAAATTTAAAAGGTAAAACTTAATAACTAAGGATAAAATTTTAGATAACACACTTTAAATGTTTAAATTTAATTTTTTGTTTTAGTTAATTACAGATATTGCTCATATTTATAAGGAATCTATAAAGCATTGATATCATAAGAAATTATTTATCTTAATTTCCTACAGTCCTAAATACCAGCTATAATATTTCTTAGTGATCTAAATATGTTGACAAAGAAGTAGAGGTCAAAGGAGGTTTGTTGTCTAGTAGCTATTAAAGATTATTATTATATTTTTTCATTTAGGAAAGGATCCAAACTCACTACAGCATGTGAATATCTCCATAATCTCTAAAAGCGAATGTGAAAATGCTTATATAGGCATCAACATCAGTGAAAATGTGATCTGTGTGGGCACTGTGCCAGGAAGAAGAGAACCCTGTAAAGTAAGATGCCCTCAGTATAGTCCCATTTCATCCATTTTTGTCTTTTGCCAGAAAGATTATCTAACTTTTTTTTTCCTGACAGGAAGTCTCAGCTGCCCCAGTCATCTGTGATGGTGTTCTTGAAGGAATTCTGTCTTTTGCAGATGGGTGCATTTTGAGATCTGATGTTGGCATCTACACCAAAATCCTTAGCTACATGGAATGGATTACTAATATAATACAAAAATACTGAGCAGCATGGCAGGAACACTAGACCATTTGTTAAAATCTGTTCTCATGTCCTGTATAATTAAATCCAAACAAGTCTTTGGATTGCATCACATGTCTGCATTTGTCTGCTTTTGCCAATAGAGTAAAAAGAACATCTATAGAGTGACTTCATATGACAACTTTCTTTTCTTCCTATAGAGAAAGGTGGCAAACACAGTACCTTTCAGACTGATAAAATTTATTAAGTGAAGATTGTCTTTTCTCTAAAAAATTGACCACTAACTTACTTGGTATAGTGGGGAGGCTACCCCCTTGGGTGACAAATCCACAAATAATAATTTTCACTAAATTAAGCTGCTTGTGCTTTTGACAAGGTGCAGTTAAAATGCACTCAAAAGACACTGACAAAGCGTTAACTCAAGAGAAGTATAAGGGAGAGAAGTTCTAAAAGGGAAGTTTGCTGGACATGGTATGTATGATGCTGCCACATAAATGAAGGCCAGAAAATATAGGTTAAGCAAGTTAAAGGATCACACTGTCCTAAGCAAGAAAAACCCTTTTAAATAAACTACTTGTCTAAGTGGGAAAACACAAATCTCACTAGACAGATAGAAATATACTTATCTGAGAAAACAATCTATTTGCTAACAGACTCCCACTATGCAAACCACAAAATGTAAAGCAGTACATGACAACCTAAGTGGACTTAAAATAACAAGCCATTTTTCCTAAATCTCTGAAAAAACCAAGATCTCTAGTTATAGAAGACTGACTACAACAACCTCGATTGGGAAGAACTTTTCCTAGACCATAAAGAAAGACCTTGGGTTGGACAATTAAACATGCCTGAAGTCTGTAATCAGTCTTATGGCAGTATGCTTCCTAGGTAGAAACACCCTGTATCTCTTAGACCAAGAGAATTCCCTTTCTACTTTCTCCAATGTTTATTATGCTTATGCAACAGAAAACAAAACAAAAACAAAATTACATCTGGCCCCCCTATTTTTCTTTTTTAATTTTGTTTATATCTTCTAGATAGGGGCTTCCACCTTTTTCATAGAACCTTAGAACATGAATAATTTTGCTTTGCCTCATGTTTCTATGTTTTCCCACAAAAAGAAAGAAAATGTGGATGGGACCAGGCCCAGGAGCCAAGTGGTCTCAGGTGCATTGAGTAAGAAAAAAATAGCCATAATTAAATACCCAAGGCAAAGTCAATGACAATAGAATAAGAGACCCAAACTATAACAAGCTAAACACAATATGGTCCTGTTACACTGGTAGACAGAGGGTTAAGATATGCTGGGAAATCTGGTGGAGGGAGGTCGACACTGGTGATAGGAATGGCCCTAACTCACTGTCACTATATGCCTGAAGTACAACTGTGAACTACTTGTAATTCACAATGGTCTCAATAGAATTTTTTTTTTAAAAAGCCATATGTTGGTACCACTTAACACCACCAGGAATTATTCCTGAGAGCAGAGCCAGGAGTAAGCCTGGACCACCACTAAGCGTGCTGCAATAACAAAATAGGCAGGGAAGGGAGAGGGAAGTGGAGAGGACAGGAAGGAAACTGAGGCAATGTGGTGGGAAATGTGAATTGGTAAAGGGTTTTGTATATTGTGTGACTAAAACTTATTAACTGCAAACAATAGAGTAAATAAAATAATACACACCACGTAAAGAATGATAACATTCATTTGTGGAATATAAAAAAGATAGTATGGCAATAATACCCAAAGACCATAGAGACAAGTTCCAGAAGGACTGTTTCATGCTCTAATTTAATATTTGCAGGCTAATTCAGAGGTACCATCCAAAAGGAATGAAAACTCAGGAACCCAAATGCCTCTACAATTTCCCCTGCATCACTGCTCTTAAACTCAGGAACTGGGCAGGTATTCATTTACAGCACCTGACAGGGAGTGAGAGAAACCAGTGCCTGATACTGATAACTGACTCTCTGTCTGGGAACTGAGGACAGAGCAACAAGAAATAGAAAAGGATACGTGCAGTATTTGGCAGAGGATGACCTGAAGGGTGACAGTAACTGGGATTTCAGATATTGCAGTGACTATCTCTGCAATGAATCCCCAGAACCCACATTTCCTCCCCCCCCCAGGTGTTGCAAGTCAGGTTAGGCTGCTCAGCTTTGCCTAACACTGTGTGGTTTATGTAGTGAGACTCTACTATTAAATGCTAACAGATTATTTCCTCAAATAGACCTTTAATTCTGTGTTGTAGGTTGTCTGTGTTTTTATATGGAATGGGTGAGGGGTCAAGCTCTTGAATTTCTCTATAAAGGGGGAGCATACTCAGGACCTTATTTAAACTCATAGAACTCATCATGCCTTATTTACAAATATCTTATATTGGGGATTAAGATCTCAAAAGAATGTGGGGTGTGTAATTCAGTACATAACACTCCACATCATTCATAAAAGAAAATAAGAAGTAAAAGCCACCAGCTAAAATGATGCCAAAGCATGATAAAGTTTCTGCTTATGATTTTTTTTGTTTTTGTTTTTTTTCTTTTTTGGTTTTTGGATCACACCCGGCAGTGCTCAGGGGTCACTCCTGGCTCCATGCTCAGAAATTGCTCCTGGCAGGCTCGGGGGACCATATGAGATGCCGGGATTAGAACCACCATCCTTCTGCACGCAAGGCAAACGTCTTACCTCCATGCTATCTCTCCGGCACCGTCTGCTTATCTCTGAGTAAGATAATTCAGATATTTGGTCTGCATTGTGGAGCTGTAAGTTTTAATGTCTAGAGTCAATAATTGGTTTGGAGAAAATAAACTGGGGAGGATCTACATCATCTGCAAAGAACTCATTTCCATTCAACACCAAGGCAGAGTCAGCTGAATTACTTGGATCACTTCTGTCCCCTGAGGAGAGATCCTCTCATCTGAGTCCATATTCTTCCATTCCAAATCTCTTATCTTTGGTTCATCTTTCACTTATCCCTCCTCACCAGACCCTACACAACTTTCTGTCTATATGACTCTCCTCCCAAAAGAAGTAAATCTCAAATATCTGCAAATTCTTGAAGATTCTAAAGACATCTTTGATTTTATTAACTCCTAAATGGGCTGTTTTTCCTAAATGTTTGCTCTTGATACGGGGCATGTACAGTGTGTTCCTGAGGTCATAAAGGATTGTAGGGTTCCAGAGTAGAAGAACGAGACCACACAACTGGAATAAAGTTTAATACTTTAATTCGTCTGCTAACAAGACGCCCCAGCCTCGCCAGCCAGGGCTATCTCCAGAAGATGAGCCCCGCCCAAGATCATGAGGAAGATTATATAGGAAAGGGATATAGGGGAGGTTCCAGCTTTCTGATGATCCTTAAAATGATTGGCTCTTGTCTAGGGGTACCTTCCTACTGCTCCTTTGTCCTCCTCTGATAGGCTACCTGGTATGGCCAAGTAGATTAGGGTGGGGTCTATGGAAATAGGTTTGTGAAGCCCCAGCATGAGGCTCACACCATGTGGTCCTTCCAAAATAGTGTCTCCAAAAAGAAGCCTGCCATGTGGTTTTTACAAAACCTCCTTTTTCAGAATTCAGGTTCCAATAGGATAATTGTAGACACAATGGGAAGAGCTTTTGGTAGTTTGTTTTAATGTGGAGGTGCATGTGTTTATGAATTCTTACATGAAAATGTGTGTGAGAGAGAATATATGTCTCTGTGTGAGATAGAGTATATGAGAGACTCATATGAGAGTACATGATTATATGTGTGAGATATATTAGTAGGTAAGAATGTATGTGAAAGTGTGAGTATATATGAGAGTATATGCAAGAAAATTATGACTGGGGCTGTAGAGATAGCATAAAGGTAAGGCATTCACCATGCCTGCAGAAGATCAGTGGTTCAAATCCTAGCATCCTATGTGGTCCCCGGAGCCTGCCAGGAGCGATTTCTGAGCGAAGAGCCAGGAGTAACCCCTGAGCGGCACCAGGTGTGACCCAAAAAACAAAAAAAAAAATTATATATATATATATATATATATATATATATGACTGTGTACATGACCGTGTGAATGTGTGAAAAAGCCACAAAAATACTATATTCAAACCCAAAGAAGGGCAAAAAAAGATCCCCAATGTAGTCTAGGCCACCATGCCATCTTGAACCTAAGGTGAAATTTTTCTGCTTTGGGTTGTCTTAGAAGTCCTTGTCAACACCCAAGTTTCCAGTTGCCCTGTTCTCCAGTCAGCTAGCTCTAGCTAAGGAATCCCCTTTTGAAGAGCATGGATAACTAACAAGAAAACTAATATTCCTATCGAATGATCCTGTGTCTTGACAGCAAATAACAATGATGATTGGAAAGAGGAGGAATCATGGTGCATGTGAAAACCTAGGTGAGAATGAAGCAGATGGCACCCAGCACAGCCTGTCTAGACCTAGACTCGACCAAACCAATGTTACAACTAGATAGCAGCTGCCATTTCTCCATCTCCTTGCCTTTAAGGGAAGTGGCAGATGGGAGAACAAGGGATTAGGCCTGTGCTGTGCAGATCATGGAGACTTGTGGGCAGAGGCCGCCCCCTGGTGGAACAATCTCTACCCTTTCCACTAGCCCTGTCAGCAGCTCAGCAATATGGTTCTTGCACACACTACAGAGGACGTTTGAAATGCTCTTTCTTTCCCTGATTCTGATCCTACACACCAGTTATATACTCATTTGATCTACATTCTCTGATATAAGTGGCCACCAGTTCATGGTTTAAGAATTGATGATGCAGTAAGTGGGGTCTTCTGGAACACACTCAGTCAATGCAGGGGTATCCAGGGCTATTGTTAGCAATAACCAAGGGACCAAGTGATACAGAGAACCAAAGCCAGGCTGGACACATCCAAGAAAGCCTGTACTCCCTGGACCATGGAATATTGAATCTTTCCCAGAGCTTTCTAGTAGCAGAGCCAAAGTCTGTATTCAGACCCACCTCCCCAGAGCCTGCAGGAAAAGTTCTGTGTAATACTGGCAGAGCCCTTGCTCAAAGATAACAGCAAATAGGGAGAGTCTTCACATAGTAAAAAGGGAGCACTGGTGTTAGAGGAAATAGGATTGAGGAGTTGTGATCAGGATTGAGGAGTAGATGCTGTGTCTGTGATTAGGAACCCAGGGTTGGTTTTTATTCCTTTATTCAGTGGGGATTTCTCACTGTGTCTTTGCTGCAGGTGCAGAAGACTGTTCTTCCCTGAACCATGTCTGTCACTTGCAGGTTCATTTCAGTGCTACTGTCCCTTTTGGCCTGGTAGTTGACGTCAGCAAGGGGTATATTCTCTATGTCTCCAGTACTCCGCAGAGTGGCCAGAAACTGGAGTTGACCCTGGAGATCCTGCTGATACCAACTCATCCAGGGATACTGGGAATCCTTCAGGGTGCAGTTCAGGGTCACAGCCTGTCCACGAGGGACTAGGATCCATCTGGGCTTTTGTTCCACCAAGTTGGCATCTGAAATACACAAACAGTCCAGGCTTCAGCTTTGCAGAGCAACTAAGTCCAGAGTTAAACAGGCATTACCATGACCAACACAGTAGCAAAAAGCAAACTACCTGGATCAGGAGCACTTCTTCAGAGAAGTGTCTGCCTGAAAAACCAGGGAAAGGCTAGAACCAAGGAGACAAGCTTTCTCTGTCTCCTGGTGCCCCAAGCATCAGACACACTTTCCCTCCCTCAATCTACTGGACTACTGAGCTGTCTTCTCTTCTGGCATCTGACCTGTGCACAAGACAGCCAGAAGAAGCATCCAGCACCACACAACAGGACAAAGCATCATTCCCTAGCCTTTTCAGCAGGCTAGTGTTAAGGGGTTATCCAAGAAGAGCAGGATCCTGACTTGAACAGAGATAAGTATTGGCCAACACCCTTTAGGTCTAAACTCAGAAGGAAGTGGCTCCTTCCGGAAACTCAGCAACTTGTCTAATCTCTCTGAGGCTCAAACCTCAACCTGAGGTGTGTTTTTCCTGTTTCTCTTGCAGAGATATACACTCCCACATGTGCCCCCACATTCACTGAAATTCTCCTTGAACATGGTTGACCCTCTTCCTGTTCAAATGCAAGTCAGCCATTTATACAATGGCAGAAGTCTCAATTTTATTTAAGGATTAAACTAGCTCAAGGAAAACAAATCACGTGTGTCAATTGAACAAAGTCCTAATACCCACCCATACATCACATATGTGTAGAAGCATTTGCATGATCCTCATGGGCAGTGGGCACCTAGTAGTGGACAATCATTCATGATTATCTTCATTATAGAAAAAGGCAAAATGCAAATTAATTCTCCTCTTCAAAAGCAAAGAAAGAACTCAACTCTTCTTTCTTTTCTTCTTCTTTTCTTCTTTTTCTTCTTCTTCTTCTTCTTCTTCTCCTCCTTCTTCTTCTCTTCTTCTCTTCTTTTTTCTTTTCTTCTTGTCTTCTTTTTCTTCTTCTCCTTCTTCCTCTTCTTCCTCCTCTTCTTTCTTGTATTATTTTTTAAACATTATAAGCTTTGTATATACTTTGAAATGTATAAAAGCTCATCATGTTTAACATGTTTAACTTCTCTTGCCAGTATCAAAGACCAAGATGACTCTTGGAGGCCTGCAATCATGTTTTTGAAATGTAGTAAGAAAGAGAGAATCATAACTCACAACTTCTGTGGCAGAAAGGAACTTAGCTTCACTTAGAGTAGATTCTTTTGCCAAGTTGCAAAAGGATTCCTCGTCATTAAGATAAAACAAGCATTTCTTTTTCCCTTTGGAACAAACCAGTAAGCAAGCACAAGATAGATACAGTAAATACTGTCATTGCCAATTGACTTTTGGCTGAGTTTTACAAAGGTCCTCTCATTAGAGGAACATTCATTAATGGCTGCCTGCAGACTGATGGGAAAGGTGATATAACATTCTATTTCATGAAATAAACAGACACTTTCTCAAAGAAGAAATACAAATGGCCAAAAGGCATATGAAAAATGCTCCACATCACTAACCATCAGGGAGATGCAAATCAAAACAACAGTGAGGTACCACCTCACACCACAGAGTCTGGCACACATCACAAAAACAAGAATAATCAGTGCTGGTGGGGATGTGGGGAGAAAGGAACTCTCATTCATTGCTTATGGTAAAGGCATCTAGTCCAGCCCTTATGAAAAACAATATGGAAATTCCTCAAAAAACTGAAAATTGAGCACTCATTTGACCTGGCTATATCACTCCTAGGGATATATCCTAGGAACAGAAAAATGCAATACAAAAATCCCTTTTTCACACCTATATTCATTGCAGCACTATGTACAATACCCAGACTCTGGAAAAAAAAAAACAAGATGCCCTTCAACAGATGAATGGCTAAAGAAATGGTGGTACATATATGCAATGGAATATTATGCAGCTGTCAGTAGAGATGAAGTCATAAAATTTTCCTATACATGGATGTACATGGAATCTATTATGCTGAGTGAAATTAGTCAGAGGAAGAGAGAGGGGCACAGAATAGTCTCACTCATCTATAGGTTTTAAGAAAAATAAAGACATTTAAATAATTCCCAGATATGAAGGCCAGAAGGACCAGCTCAATATATGAAGCTCACCACAAAGAGTGGTGAGCGCAGTTACAGAAATAACTATGCTGAGAACTATCATAACAATGTCAGTGAGTGAGGGATTTGAAAACCTGTTTCAAAAACAGGCAGGGAGTGGGGGAGGGAGGAGATGGGGGAATTGGTGATGGGAAGGTTGCATGAGTGAAGGGGGGTTTTCTTATGATTGAAACCCAACTTCAATTGTTTGTAATCACGGTTTTTAAATAAATAAATTATTTTTAAAAATCCTAAAAATCATTCTGTTTCATAATGCTAATATCTTTTTCTGACAGATCTGAATGGATATCACTTTCTAATACAACATTCAGTAAGAGCACTGCTTTCTTTCTCTTTCCCTTTGTTGGGAGACTACAAATTTGGAAGAAACTTAGTTTTTAATTTTAAAAATTCTTAATAACTCATAGTGCTATCATTAGCAATAATATGAATTTGAATTTTAGTTCTTTCATTTGCAAGATGTAGGTGCTAAGGAAAGTTATGTCATAGTGACAACTAAAAAATATTAGTATTCTTAAAATAGGGATTGAAACAGACTAAGAACTCAATTAATAGTTGACTCTATTATTGCAATGATATTTATCAGCTCAATTAAAATAGGAAACTAATAGTAGCTTTGACTACTTAGTAATCTATGTATATTCAAACAATATGTTTCTTATTAGTTTTTAGCATTAATAAGAGGCCTCCCACTTACCCCTAGGAAGTTTAAAAACCAATAATCTAGGGAGTGAGTTTTCAAAGATCTATATTCAAAGATCTTCCACCTCAGTATTTCACAGACAACAATATCTCCATATTGCCTAGGGGAATTAGCATGTGACTTTGAATATTGCATTGGCAAGAGATAGACTATATTCAAATTAGTATTTAGAGTGTGGCGTCTATCTTTTAGGGTGCAAATTCACCAACAAAAGTTTCTCATGATTTTAGCAAAGACATCTAAATGCCATTTGGTGTTAGAATAAAACAGCTTATAATTTGCTTAATTTACTGAGACTGTTTGTTGGTTCTTTTGAAAACCATTGATTGTTAAATTGGGAACTCAGGATCTGCCACCCAAAAGACTACCAGGGAGACAGACAGTAATGTAAATGCAGGGGAGTTTATTCTAGCATTGCTGGGGTACAACATCTCCAAAAAGATGAGGACCCTGAGAATAACTCACATGTCAAATTTTAAGGGGCTCAGTCTAGGGGATCCCTGCTTCTGGGTATTTATCTTTAAAATTATTGGTCCTTAGTACAGGATTGGGCTAGAATTGGTTGTAGCTCAAATGTTATATCAGACAGACAGTTGGGTGGGCTACAGCCCCAGACTCAGGGTGCAGTGTCATCTAGTTATCTGTTCGTTGCTGCAGACCCAGGATGAGGTTGTCATCTGGCCATCTGTCAGCTGCTGTTTGGCCTTATATAGATATATTTCCTGGCATTTACCCCTATGGTCTGGTTCCAGGAATTGACTGTTCTCTGGGTCTAGTCTTTCTATCTTAAAACTGTAGCCTGTCATGGCTGCACTTAAGCTCACAGCAAAATTGGGTTACAGCAGTTAACTTCCTTAAGCAAGCAGAGAACAGAAGCCAAAGCAATGTTATTTCTAAACAAAGGCTCACCATATTTTAACATCAAAATTAGGTTACAGTTAATTCTAAACCTTAGATTTAGTCTTTTGCACAGTTTTGCCTGTGAAGTTCCATCATCAATATTTTCTTTATCACCCTATTTTAAACATGCATGATTTCAAGGTGCATAAAACAACCATCAGGCATATCAATTCAATCAATGCCTGCCTTGATTCCGTATTGCTTCCCAAGCTCATCATTCTCAAGAGAGAAATAAAAACTCTAGGAAGCTTTGTCCAAATCTGGAGGCCTGGTTATCAGAAAGATGTGCACACCAAATTCTAGTCAGACATGTGCATTTAGTCCTAATTATAGTGATAGAGTATCACTCTAGGGATTCAATGATGAAAAGAAAGAGATCTAGTGGAGATGAGGAAATTGCATCTGGAGCAAAGAGGAAAGAGAGAAAAACAAGCCCCATAGAAAGGCAACTGGGACCTGGAGTCAGTCAATACCTTGATGGCCATTCCTGGCTCCACCAGCATGACTCTGCCTCTCCCTAAAGGCAGTGTTTAGGCTATACCTTGTGTATAAGGGATTCTGGGGCCATCTCATTTTACAGGGCTGGCTATCCTATCTGCTGGCCATGCCCTCCCTTGGGCCTTAATCCTTAAATGCGATTGGAATCAGAATGTCTGGGACACTCCTGTTATCTCTCCTCTGGATTGCTGCTTCTCAAGGTCAGCACCTCCCCAGCCTCTGTCTTGGCTCTGCCTCCATACTGAGCTCAGATAAGCACATTCCTTCCACCTGGTTGCCTAGCTCCTGGACCTTTCTGCCATGCTCAGAGTTGGATGTTTTTGCAATATTCAAGGGAAATGTGTTTTCTCCTTCCACTACACCCCATGCTTTCTTTGATGAACTCCCACCATTACAAGAAATTCCAGTTCCTACCCATCCACAATGGGGCTGAATGTCCTAGATGTAGATGAATAGTTCTATTTCTGTGGCCAGAAAGGCCTTCCTTGCCTACTACTTGATGGAGGAAGGACATAATAGTGGGTATTTATGAAGTTACTTAATCATTAATTCAACTGTGCCAGGCACTGGTTGGAAGGACTCTAGTGTTAGAGGGAGACTTTATTCTTTTCCCCAACATGCAATCAGTTAATGTCACAAACTCCCTCCCCCAGGACAAAAAAGGCAGGCAGGTGCTGGGTGCTTTGAGCACAAAGCCTTAGAGGAAGATGGAGGAGAATTGACCACTGACCGGGAGGAATTTTCCCTAGTTCTGACACCAAAAGGAAGTGTGACTAAGCATAACCCGTTCATTTCCTTTATGTAGAATGCCTATCTCAAATGCAGGAACGGGATGGAGATAAGGGAGATGGGGGGCAATTTTGGAAATGTTGCACAGGGAAGGAGAGTGTTCTTTTTATGACTGAAACTCAACTAAAAACATGTTTGTAACCATGATGTTTAAATAAAGATATTATTTAAAAAATTAAAAAAAATAAAAATTGAGTGGGCTGGGATTTGGGGAAAAGTAAGTAGATGTGAGTTTCCTTTGAAGTGGAATGTTCTGACATTGAAACACTCCTGCACTTTTGTTGCAGCATCATTGTGTGTGTGTGTGTGTGTTTTAATAATTTATTTATTTAAACATAATTGTAGTTGGGTTTCATTCGTAACAATAACAACCCCCTTCACCCTGCAACCTTCCCATCACCAAGGTCCCCATCTTTTCCCTCCTCACCATTGTGTTTGTTGCAGCTAAAGATGAAGACTAAGCCCCTAGGGGAGGGCCAAGGCTTCTGAAAGACACCTCCTAGGAGTAGGGTTAAGGCACAAAGTATCCCAGAGGCAAATGAATAAACAACTGGTCCCTGTTTACCCTTATCTCCTCTCTCCTCCCTTCAGCAAGAAGGTGCAAAGACTCAGAATTTGCCTCCTCTTGCCCTTCTGGAAAGCTGATTAGGGCTCCTTCATCTCTATGTCCTTAGAGGGATTAGCAGCAAAAACTCTTCAAGAGATGAAAATCTCAGCCTTCCCCCCAACTCTCCCACACATCAGCACCATCTCCTTCCTGGTCTGTATCTGGAGGCTGAAAGGCAGGCTCACTTGCCATCCCCCCATGCCCACCATGCTGGTGCCTTTCTTCTGAATAGAGAAAACAGAGACAACCCCCATATGATCCATTTAAGTCATACATGCGCCAAAAGTAAAAGTAAGGAAATTCAAAGATCCAGAGAGAAGGGTTTTAAGTAAAGAAAGTGAAGGTGCTGCTAGTTCTTTGATTCTAGAGTCGCCCTTGGAAGGACACTGGCATAGGGGTGGGATAGAAAAGTCGAAATTATTTATTTCTGAGATTTCATGCCAAATCCCTATTCCAGTACAAGAGACAATCTTCTCAATCCTTTCCTAGAGATCTCACACCCCCCAGAGTTATGTAAGTGACACCACTAGGAACCCAAGAAGTTATCAGATCAGAGAAGTCATTCTGTTCCTCCTCTATGGCTTCATGCCTGACACAGGCAGAAGCACATATAAGTACCCTCATCTGGAATGCTCCTCTACGGCAGCGATGTTCCGTTCCCCAAGAGTCATGACCTATGCTCTTCTCTCTGGGGTCCTTCTTCTTGTGGTCCTTACAGTCCTTTCCCAAGAAAACCGAATAAGTCCCACCTCTCGCCTTCGTTATTCCAGGTTTCTTGATTCTTCCAATCTTGTTTTCCTGCGCTGGGACTTTGACCTCAAGGCCGAGATCATCACTTTTGAGCTCCAGGTCCGGACAACTGGCTGGGTAGGCTTGGGGGTCACCAATCGCTACACAAGAGCAGGAAGTGATCTGGTTGTTGGAGGAGTCTTGCCCAACGGCAATGTCTATTTCTCGGTAAGTCTGACATGACACTGTTCCATGGAGGAAGGAGTCACTCTGGGTGGATGATGGTTCTGAGTCTAGGAAAAAAGGCACACTTAAGAAATATCTCCAGAATATACTCAGGGATGCCACTACTGCTGAACTCTTCCTGTTGATGTGATCTGTAGGAAAATTAATCTCAGTCCTCCAGACAATATGTTGAGAGAAGAGAGTTGATTGCCCTCTGCATGCAGGTCTTGGGGAATATCCCAAGATATCTGATTCACATTCCTATCTTTACTTCCATAAGAGCCATAAGAGAAGATAAACTGGAGAGGGCTGGAGAGGTAGCATGGAGGTAGGGCCTTTGCCTTGCATGCAGAAGGACAATGGTTCAAATCCTGGCATCCCATATGGTTCCCCAACCCTGCCAGAAGCAATTTTTGAGCGTAGAGCCAGGAGTGACCCCTGAGCACTGCCGGATGTGACCCAAAAACAAACAAACAACAACAACAACAAAAGAGAAGATAAATTGATGATATAGACAGTTCAGGGAATGAGAGCTTTCAAGAAATAGAGAAACAGAAATATTGGTATTTAAGATGATGAGATTAAACATAGGAGAATAAACATAGAATTGGGGTTTTAAGCAAATTTCACCCAATACCATCCCTATCACTCTCCCCAGTATTCATCTAGAAGCTGGTTCCAATAAAAACCAAGAATGGCTCCTTGGGGAAACATGAAATTACACACTGCTCCAAAGTCATGACTTGTTTAATACATTACCATCCCTGATCCTCCAGGATCAGCACCTGGTGGATGAGGACACCCTGGAAGAGGATGGGAGCCAGGACGCTGCCCTGCAGGAGCTAAAGGAAGATGAGAGCTACACCACCATGCGTTTCTCAAGGCCTTTTCGCTCCTGTGATCCTCATGACCAAGACATCGCGGTAAAACAGGGTGGAGGGAGAATCTTCGGTTGAGTACACATGACTGCATGCATGATTGCATTATTTGCAATCTGCAATGCCTACATATCTCAGGATGTCAGTCATATTTGAGAATACTTTTCACACACACACTCTCTCTCTGTACTAGTCTTTCTCTTTGTTTTTTATTTTTATCCTGTTCTCTATCTCAATTTTTATTCATAGTTGTCTCTGCTTCTTTCTCTCTGTGTTTTTCTCTCTGTGTGTCGCTGTCTTTCTTTCTGTCTCTTTTTCTATTTCTCTCTTTCTTCCTTTCTCCTATCTCTGAAAATTCAGAAGGTCTTTAGAGCAGAGTTTCTCAATGTACTTTCACCTGGAAATCTATATTCTTTAGAAGAATCAACAGGGGCTAGAGAAATAGCACAGTGGTATTTGCCTTGCATGTGGCTGGCTCAGGATGGATTTGGGTTCGATTCCTGGCATCCTGAGCCTGCCAAGGAGTGATTTCTGAGTGCAGAGCCAGGAACAGGAGTTTAGGAACTCCTGAACACTGCCAAGTGTGGCCCCCTCTGAACCCCCACAGCCAGCAGTGCCACCAGGGGACAGTAACTCTCACTGTTGGAAACACTGAGTGTCTCTAATGATTCAGCACCTATCCCATAAGTACCTTGCTTAGTTTCACAGGACTTCACTGCCATTTACCAGTGGTGGGTCTCAATATCTTCAGCTAGTGGGACTCTAAAGCCAAACTAGAATATGACTAGTTCTAAGTTCCTAAGGGAGTTACTGCCATTCTCTATGTGTGGGTCATGGATGTGGATGGGATCAAGAGTTGCCTGTGGGCACAGCATCTCCATGCACACTCAACCACAGGATGACACTGTGAGAGTGTTGGCAGCCTATGGTCCCGATGATACTCCGAAGCTGGATCGCAAGCTGACTTTTGTGAAGTCCATCTTTCTGCTACAAATAGTCCACCCAGATGACCTGGAACTGCCTGATGACACCATTATTCATGACTTGGAGCTCACAGACGTAAGCCCTCACTATTTCACCAACTTGCTTGTATTCCCATTCCCACCATTCTATTCAACTCCAAATTCCACGCAAGTCTTAGATAAAGGCTTAAGGATTTCCCTCAGTGTCCCCAAGATTGCCAAACTGGTGGTGTAGGAAACCCTCCTACTCCTCTCCCTTCCCCTATCCTATGGAACCATCATTACACACACCTATCCCAACTTAGCCTCTGTGTCTTCTCCAGTTCCTAATTCCAGAGGATGACACCACTTATGCCTGTACCTTCCTTCCTCTCCCCATTGTTAGCCAGAAACATCATATCTACAAGGTAAGTGGGCAGGATAGCATAGTGGGATGTGGTATAGACTGAACAGGGTCATGGCATGATTGAATCAGAAGGGCTATCTTGGAACATAAAGGAAACACTGAAAAACTTCTGGGGGAGGTAATGCCAGTTTGAGTGGAGATGCAAATTTCATGATTTCCTAAGCCTATAGTTCGCAACACTAACTTATTCAAACTCTACAACACTTTGATTAAGATTAAATTAATAAAGATTTGCAAGAACAAATAATAAGATTTATTCTAGTATGAGAATTGTAGTCTCTCAGTCACAGAGGAGAAAATCTAAATTTGTAGAAACATAGGGGTTGATTAAAATATGACTTGAGGAAAGACCAATTAGGTCACTTCATTTCCCATTAGATTGATTTTAAACATAAAGTGTTTTAATAAGGGAGAAGACAAATGGGTACAAATATTTATTTAGAAAGAATCCAATAAGGCACAGCTACAGGCTCAATTACAGGGAACGCAGAAATCTGAAAAAAAAAAAAAAACACAAGTGCTATGATGTTCACAACTAGAATGCTCTGCTTCCTATTAGATGCGATGCTAGCCATTAAAGAGATAGGGATAAGAGAGATCAAAGAGAACAGGAAAATTTTTAGATCAGGGAAGGAAGAAACTGGGAGAGAATGAGAAATGGGGAAGTATGGATTTATTTGGGGAGAAATGTTTATTTGGGTAAAAAGAATGAGGGGAAAGGAGACTTGGCATAGGAGATCTGACTGTTCATATCTTTCTCTCTCATCTAGTTTGAGCCCAAGCTGGTAGAGCATGATGAGACCATGGTGCACCACATCCTAGTTTATGCCTGTGGTAATGCCAGTGCACTGCCCACAGGAGTCAGTGACTGCTATGGGGCCGACCCTGCCTTCTCCCTCTGTTCCCAGGTCGTCGTGGGCTGGGCTGTCGGGGGCACTGTGAGTTCAAAGGAAGGTAAAGGAGTAACTGTGGGGAGGCAACGGTTAGAAACAAGGGGTGCTGGACAGATGGGAAGCTAAAGAGAGGGTAGGTATGGGAGAAACCAAGGAAAAGTTCTGGATTGCTGCAACCAGCTAGTTCTCAGCTCTTCTTGCTGTGAATTCCCCCCTGTGACAGAGTTACCAGTTTCCAGATGATGTGGGCATCTCTATTGGGACTCCTATGGACCCCCAGTGGATCCGACTGGAGATTCATTACAGCAACTTTCACAACCGGGCTGGTAAGCATCAGAAGCCATTTATGGAAGAACCAAAGAGGAGAGCGAGATAATTTCTTTGTTCAAAGTCCCCCTTCTGTCCCTTCAGTACATGACCCATGCTCTTGCCTTGATCATTGCTCCTTTCCACCCAAGGTGTGTACGACTCTTCAGGAATCCGAGTGTACTACACTGCACGGCTGCGCAAATATGACATGGGAGTACTCCAGCTCGGCTTCTACACTTTCCCAATCCACTTCATACCCCCGGGTGCAGAGTCCTTCATGTCATATGGGCTATGTAGGACAGAGAAGTTTGTAGAGGTGATGCTGGAAGTCCTATTCTCCCTGAGATTTCTTGCTCCCCGTTGTAAAATGGAATTGATGGCCACAACTTAGTCTGAGACCAAGAGATGGGGAAGAACTACAACCTGGCATTTGGGAAATTCATTACATTAATGAATTTTTATTATATTGCATTTTCATTAAATTGAAATTTCATTATATTGAAAGATGCAAAGGAGGGAAGGATTCAGGTGACAGGGAAAAAAATGTTTAAAAGGGCAAATAAGAAGTACAAGGGTAGGTATTAGACCTAAGAGGAAGATGCTAACGGTTAGGGGAGGGAAGGCAAAAGTCAGGGCAAGATGAGAGTCTTTCACAAACTAGAGGCATCTCCTGTCACAGATGAATGGGGGATCCATACCTGACATACATGTGTATGGCTACCTTCTCCACACCCATTTGGCTGGGAGGTCTCTGCAGGCTGTGCAGTACAGGTAAGGAAAGACATGAATTCAAAAATTTCTCTTCTGCAGTAAGAGTAAATTTCATAAGTAGTTATTTATCTGTAGCATATGATTGTACTTGGTTGCAAGTATAAGGGAATAGAACTAATCCTAGAGAAGAGCTAAAATAAAATGAGGGAACAGAAAGAGTTGATGTTTGTTGTTTTGTTTTCTGGGCAATTTTCTCCTCTTTCACTGACTCTTTTTATTTATTTATTTTTTTGGTTTTTGGTTTTTGGTTTTTGGGCCACACCCGGTAACACTCAGGGGTTACTCCTGGCTATGTGCTCAGAAGTTGCTCCTGGCTTGGGGGACCATATGGGACACCGGGGGATCGAACCGCGGTCCATCCAAGGCTAGCGCAGGCAAGGCAGGCACCTTACCTTTAGTGCCACCGCCCGGCCCTCTTCACTGACTCTTTATTAAAATATCCCATGCTCTTTTCATCTCCCCCTCACTCCTGTCCCATCTTCCTTTCTCTCACTAGGAATGGATCTCAATATCGAGTCATCTGCAAAGATGATTTTTATGACTTCAATCTGCAGGAGACTCGAGATTTACCTCATCGAGTGGAAATCAAGCCAGTGAGAATCTGGGGCAGGGATGACTGAAGTTGGGGGGAAGTCAGGATCAGTGTTCGTCATTGTTAGCCAAGAAGTTCAAAGACAGGATCCATCCCTCTGAGTCTCACTTCTGTCTTGGTGTTTCACTCTGAATAGGGGGATGAATTACTGGTGCAGTGTCACTACCAGACACTGGATCGAGACAGCTTGACTTTTGTAAGTATCTATTCCCCATAGTAATAGCCCCAGAATAGAATCGTCTCCCTGGTAGTGGCTACCCAAAGATTGCAGTCTTCCCATCTGAATCCTCTAGTCTGCTCCATATTATTAGCCTCCCATATAAATTGCTCTTGTTCTGATACTCCCAGGATTCTAAGATAGGTTCAATAATTTCTTACTTTCTTTGTGAATGACCTTCTTTAGTCATAGAAAATCGCACGGACTCTGAATTGCATGGCCTGGTTTGAATATGAGCACAATCATTAGCAGTGTTGACCTTAAGAAAGTTATTCTATCTTATCTTGCATCAGAATCATAATTAATAGAGGTAGTATCTCTAGTTTCTCACTTTGGGATAAGGGTAAAGGCCTAGTTTTGTCCAACTTGTAAAAGTGACTCAGAGTTAACTGATGTTATCATAATCGCAGTCCATTGTATGCAGAAAGGAATAAAGTATGGATATAACAAATGCCCAAAGGCAACAGAAACTGAGAACTTGTTTTTAGTAGAAAGCTTACCACAGGGAAAGGAAGAAGGGGAAGAATAGGATTTGGGGGATGAGGAGATGACACTGGTGGAGAGAAAAAGATATTCTGGTGGACCATGTGATGCTGAGATGTGTTATGCATAAAGCCTTATCATTAATTGTGTTGTATGAACTACAGTGCCTACGATATAAAAAAATTAACTCAAATAAATAAAGTGAACCCAAAAGGAAAACGGTTGCTTGAGTGCTGGTAGGACTTGAAAGGGGTGGTATGCTATTAAGGAAGAATGTACCAATATATTGCAATATAAGGTAGAAGTGCTGTATATCATAATAGTAGGAGAATTCACAGGAAATTTCACAGGAAATTCATAGGAAAAATTCATGTTTCTGCTATAGTAATCTGAGCGTGTATTCTATGTGAGTGAGTACTGCTTTATGCAGGTAGAGAATGGGGAGCTATATTGAAACTCAAAATGGAGAAATATTTTGCTCTTTGTATGCAAGTGTTGGGGAAAGATGTTGTTGGGGGCCTCCCAAGTGATGCTTTCTACCTACTCTTGGAGATACTCAGCCAACCAGGACAGAGAGCTTAATGCTAGAGTCTGAGGATGTGGTGCTCAGGATTCTTCAGTGCTGGGAACCAATAAGGGAACAACAGCAATGTTCAGGGGCCACCAGCACTATACCCAATGATGGTCATGGTATCATTGGCTGCTAGTCATAAAATTGAGGCCCACACATGCAAGGCGTGTACTCTACATCCTGTAGTATCTCCCTAGACATGAAATCAATATGTGCCTCATCTTTTCCACTATCTTGTATTATCTTATCAAATAATCTCTATGAAAATGAGGGATGGGCAGGAATATTTCTTTGGAAATCATATCAAAAATTTTTATTCATTGGAAATAGAGGAAAAGGAAGGAAAAACTATGGTAAATATTCTGTAAAAATCACCACGTAAAAGTCAACTAAACTACTTTATACAAACTGTTTCTCCCTTCTGCATTCCTTAGCATTTTTTTCTTTCCATTTCTATTTATCTCTTCTCTAGGGGGGGCCCAGCACCATTAATGAGATGTGCCTTATCTTCCTCTTCTATTATCCCCGAAACAACATTTCTAGCTGCATGGGTTACCACGACATCATCTACGTGGCTCATGAACTGGGAGAGGAAGTAACAGAGTGAGTTTCTGGGAGACAAGACCCTGAAGTATATGCTAAGGATCCTAGAGATGATTTCTAAGGGTGAATGGAGAAGATGAAGCACATTCTGCCCAACACCATTGAGATATGATTCTCCTTGGGCTGTCTTCCTGGTCCTGGTAATATCTCATTCTCAGAGCTTGGATATAACATAGGAACTGGAAGTTCTTTCATATTAGTGAGGTTATTTGAGATAGTAGGCCAGGAAAACTGATGTCTATAAATTAGATCCTCTAATTATAATCTATAAATTAGATCCTCTAACCAACTAAGGTCTAAGGAAAGGAAAGGGTATGTAAATGCTTCTTCATGAATTCTTTTTCATCCTTCTTCAGGATGTGGAGGAAAACACAACAGGTTGGATTCCAGATATCATATTTCTATCTCTTTATGCATAACCTAAATCAGTCCAAGACTTTTTACTTTCAAGAAAGAGCCATTACTTATTTGAGAGATGATTCCTCTCTAAGGTTCTGATGAAAGGCTTTAAGAAAAAATGTACATTAGCACAGATAAAACCATTCCCATTTCTCATACAATTTCATAGAAATTACAGTTATGGAAATATTCCTTTGACTTACTTAGACTTCCTGGCTTCCAGATGTTCCTCTTTTTTCACTAAAACATTTAGCTAATGAGTTCTGATATTAATTATCATTTTGTCAAACGTTTGTTTCTTTGAGTTGTAAGACTTTCCTTATAGTGCACAGAGATGTGGCACTTATAAAAGTGAGGCACACCATTCAGATTTCCTCAAAGCTTTTGGTAAATTCTTAGTGACTATCTATTTCTCTTTTTTACGACAGTCCCATGGAGGGTGTGATGGCCCTGAGCAATGTTGACTGGACGCCAGAGAACATAAAGACAGCTGAAAAGGCTAGCAAGGAGGCCCAGCAGACAGTAGTAATAAAGACCATTGATGTGAGTCCCAAGACACACTATAAATGGTTGCTGTTGATCAAAGCCAGGAAAAGTGAACAGAGGAAGCAAATGGTCAAGTAATGGTAGTTAAGAGAAGAAGGTTTTGAGCAAATGAAAAGAGAGACTTCTTTCTTGGGTGAGGGTATGATTGAAATCCCTCAGTTACTGTGAATGAATGTGTGAAATTTGGAAATTATTACTGTATCTTTAATGGGGTTACTATTAATGCATCTTAAGGGGTGAAGTTTGCTCAAGAAGAAAGAGCAAGAGAGGAAAGAGAGATATTATTGATTAGAGAACTCCCCAGAAGGGAACCTGTTGCTCTGGAGATGAACTGCTACATTTCATGCTGAGGGGAGAGAGAGAGAGAGAGAGAGAGAGAGAGAGAGAGAGAGAGAGAGAGAGAGAGAGAGAGAGAGAGAGAGAGAGAGAGAGAGAGAGAGAGAGAGAGAGGAGAGAGAGAGAGAGGAGAGAGAGAGGAGAGAGAGAGAGAGAGAGAGAGAGAGAGAGAGAGAGAGGGTACATCCAAATGGTTGTGTTGCTTATGCAGTATATTAGGCCAGACCTGAGAGGAAGCCTGGGTCCCCAGGTAGCCTGGTCTACAGGCTCTCCTCTTGTATATTCCTGGGCCCCCTCACTAATTGCCAGGCTTCTGCTTTTTTTTTGGTCAGTTGACCTTCAGAGGGGATGTGTCCCAGTCCATTGGCCATTACAGGCAGGCATCATTACAACTCAAAAATGCATTACAAGTAACCATCTTAAAGATACATTAACAAGGGCTAAACAACTAAGGTCTAAGGAAAGGAAAGGGTATGTAAATGCTTCTTCATGAATTCTTTTTCATCCTTCTTCAGGAGGTGGTGGAAAACACAACAGGTTGGATTCCAGATATCATTCCAACTCCTCGTGGGCCCTGCCTGGAGTCCTCAGGAGGCAAAGTGGAAGTCCAGGACAAAATTCCTGCAGGGTTCAGGACTGCACCAGTGTCCCTCAAAGGTTCTGGCACTTCTTTATGGCACCTATCACTGGTTGCCCTCTTGTGTGTGCAGGGAGCACTTTCTTGGCTCCTTACTTCCCTCCAGGCTACAGTCTGATATGGTCACTTCTTGTCATAGCATACCCAGGTTCCTTCTGATCAGTTTGCCAGCAAACACATAAACTTGTCTCATCATTAGAGGTATCACCAAATCTCCTACCATGTCTCTTCCTTGATTCAAACCATGGCACCCCTGCGATTTTGTACATATTCTATAAAGGCTTATTTAGAACTTGCTATGCAAGTGCTTCTTTACAGTTTAAAAAGCATAAGGGGGGATGTGCATTCTCTGTGAAAACTTTGACTCCATCCTGGATGTATGGGCAGGGATAATTATCTGAGAATTCTGAAGCCCTGGGTCATAGAAGGGGCAGTCACATTGGAAAATGGGGACTTGATGACAAAATGAGTACTCATAAACCCTCATTTCCCATGTTAATCTTGTAGACAACTTGTTTCTTTTTTACTTCTGACATATTTTATTCAGCCTTCCCATGAAGTAGAAGCAACAAACTACAAGAGTGATTTATGAAAATTGAAAGACTCTATTTACAAGGGGCAGAACACAAGACATCAAATTAAATAGAACTCAATTCACTTCTTTTGGCTATCTGTTTGCTTTGAGTCTTTGGTCCAGGAGAGGCAGTTGGAGGGCCTCTGTATCTACCCAAAGAGCATTAAATCCAAGTTGTATTTAATGCAATTTTAAATGTAGTCCTTTATCCCCTCTCCTGTTCAATTATCATTCTCTCTTCCACTGTGTGTTATAGTCACATCACCAAGTCAAGTCACCAAGAGCCTAACTGACTTTGTTCAAAAGCACAAGCAAAATCCCCTATTGTTGAGCCCAGAGCTTTCCAAGGAAACACACATGGTTAAAGTAGAAGTCATATGAAAATGATCTGTAGGGTAAGTCTGAAGTTTATAAACATAGTTGACCTGAAAAGGCCATCATAGCGGCTATTGGAGTGCTTCTAGGGGCATTTCTGCCTTCAAATTTGAGAGGCTTTCACTGACTTCTCTGCCCTGAAGGTTAAATCCCATCATACCAGACTGTTAATTGCTTCTTTGTTGCTCTTGTTCTTCGGAAGGAAATTCTACTCTGCTTATTCTACTATGTTTGGAAGGAGCTTTATGTCCTAGAAACCAGAGTGCTGTTTCCTCCTTAAAGATGCCTTTAGTCTTAATGTCATGGAGTGTTTCACCTAAGTGTTGTTCTATACACCTTATAGTTTCAGGTCTGATATGAATCTTTGATCCATTTGGATTTTACCTTCATACATGGTATTAGCTGGGGGTCAGAGTTCACTTTTTTGCAAGTGGCTAACCAGTTGTGCCAACACCACTTGTTGAAGAGGCTTTTCTTGCTCCATTTAGGATTTCTTGCTCCTTTATCAAAAGTTAGGTGCTTATACATCTGTGGAACACTGGTGTTCTTAAATCAAAGAACTCTTCCACTTTTCTATTTATGAAAAAACCTTGGCTCACCTACCAAGAGAACTGTCCAGATTCCTGTTGGGTTTTTCTGTTGTTACCATTCAAGGAAATTGGAGACCTCCCTTTTATATTATAATCTTAAAACATGGTATATGACACTTAGAGATACAAATTAATTTCTACTACACAGATGAAACATGAAAAACACAGATGAAAACACAGGAAACATAGATGAAAATAAAATCTAGATATAAATGCTAAACAACCAAGAGCATATTTACCCAATTAATGAGAAGGTCTGCTTTTCTTATTCAACCTGTTATTCCACATTCATCCAAAGTTCATCTTTCAATCCTAATATTTTAGAAAAAAAACTTCTGACCATCAGCTCTTAGGAACCCTGTTTGAATCTCATCTCTTCACAGCCTCTAAGGTTATTTGAGTTCTAAGGTGCCCTAAGACTGTAACTTCTTATTCATCCCAACTTCTCTACTCAAAACTCCATGGAAAGGGTAAATAAAAGATTTATTTCCTCATTACTTTTTTTCATAGTTCTACAAGGAAAAGAGGAACCACAGACAGTATTCTATTAAATGACTCTTCTTTTTTCTATAGAATATAAATGTTGCTATAACTTGAAATTTATAAAAAAAAAGTTAAAGAAATTATCATGTGCCATTTACCACTATTTATGTTTTATGGCATTCCTTTTCTCTATATCTCATTCCGTTTCTACTCACTTTCTCTTCTTCCTCCTTTTATCTTCCTTATTCTGTGTCTGTTTCTATCTCTGATTTTATATCGCTCTCTTTCATATAACTACACTTTCATTTTTAATTTCTTTTATTATAATTATCCCAGTATCTAAGTCCCATTATTAACTGAAACTGAACAGGAAATTGATGAAATAGTAGAAACACCTAGATAATTAGAGTCTAGATTTTAGTCAATTATTAAACTCTGCACCTGTTTTCAATATGCTTCTAAGACTGAAAATATTAAACCAAACATTCAGTTACCCTTAACTAATATATTTTCTGAGCTAGCAGTAATCACATCCTGTGCTTCATGTTGCATAAACAACAATGAATTAGAATTTTGATTATAGGATTGAAAGGATTCCTGTGGGTCTTAAAGAAAAGATACTTAGCGACTGAAGGAGTTACTGTTGACCAAGCATAATTTAAAAAATAAGGGAAAAAAAATAAGCAATGAAAGCAGAAGAAATGTTACAAAATTACAAGATCACCAAAAAGATTCAGTACAGGTGATTTTCTACATGAAGAAAAAATGAAGAAAAGTTCATAGTTTCACTAAAGTTATAGGAAATATTAGATAAGCCCTAAATGGGTGTATTCTACAAATAGAATTTCTTTGGTAGCCTCTCATGTTTCAATATGTCAAAATCATGAAAGAAACAGGGGCTAGGAAGTTTCTTTAAAGTAGAGAAATCTAAAAACAAAATTGGCCCCTAAGTTCAGTCAAATAATTAAATACAGTGTGTGTACATGGATCAAATTATTTTGTTATTATCATTGGTGTTTTCAATAAATAATATTACATGAGGGCCAGAGTGATTGCACAGCAAATAGGGCATTTTCCTAACATGCAGCTGACCTGGGATTGATCCTCAGCAACCCATATAGTCCCCCAAGCATTGCCAGAAATGACCCTTGAACTCAGAGCCAGGAGAAAGCACTGAACATTATCAGGTATGGCCCCACCCTGGGGCCATATTTTAAAAGAAAATAATATTACTCAAATGATCAAGTTCTTTGTGCTACTCTTTAATATTTTTCTCTAAGCTTAAATAAGAATCAAAATGTTAGTAGGGGGCAGAGAAATAATACAGTCGTTAAGACATAAGGTGCATCAATCCAAATTTGATCCCTGGCACAGAATATGGTCCCCCAAGTTTTGCCACTGGTCGCCCTTGAGCACAAAGTTCCTGAGAATTTCTAGATGGGGTACACCCCCTACACCATGCAAAAGTTAATTTTAAAGAACAAACATAATTAACTATACAAAGAAATAATTAAAGTAGAGGGGGTATCATTTAAAAAACTGCAGACATTATAACTTCGAGGGGTCCACTAAAAATTAATTTGACTCACATGTGTTCTTCAGTCTTTGAACGTGGTCCCCACATGCACATGTCACCAACTGTTTCCTTCTTGAGATGTAGACTTTACTACTTTCATGCTTGGTTGTGGACCACGGCTCCCACCACCCTTGGAGAAGCTCACAATCTCTTTCTAGAGAGTGTTCCTCTCTTCCTTTGTTATCCTCTCCCTTCCATTCCTCAGTACCTTCAAATAAAACTTGTTTTCACTTAAAAAGAAAAAAAGAGGAAAGAAAAGAAAAAAAATAAAGTAAATCTTCCAAGTAAGTCTTTCCTCAGTGTCTTTAAGTAAACTTGTTTTTACTTAAAATGAAAAGAAAAAGTAGGGGCTTGTGAGGTGGCGCTAGAGGTAAGGTGTCTGCCTTGTAAGTGCTAGCCAAGGAAGGACCGCGGTTCAATCCCTTCCTCCCCCCCACCCCCCCCCCCGGTGTACCATATGGTCCCCCAAGCCAGGGGCAATTTCTGAGCGCTTAGCCAGGAGTAACCCCTGAGCATCTAACGCGTGTGGCCCGAGAAACAAACAAACAAACAAAAAAAAAAAAAAAAAGAAAAAGTAAAGAAGAAAAAAGAAAACAAAAAGTAAGTAAGTCTTCCAACCAAGAGTTAAATATTATAGGCAATATTTAATCACTAAGGAATTATAATAATTATAATTGTATATAATTAAAATAATTATAATTAATAAGGAATAATAGCAGATAGGTTGTCTACTGAAAAACACTAGAATTATATAAACAATTATATAAATGACCACAAGATGGCAACACTTTATTTTATTTTACTTTTTATTTACACTATTTAAAAACCATACATAAATGAGAGCAAAATTATTTTAAATAGAAAGAAAAAAGGAAAATAGAAAAAAAAGTACAGCAACAAGAAAATTTGTGAAAATTTAATAACCAACAAAGTTATTAAATCATTGTCAGAAGGTTTAGTAAGCTCTTATTACTAGTTGACCATTTTGTTATTTCATTTGTTTTTGAGCATTCACTGACCTCAGCTACAAATTGGCATCAAAATTGATGTGTTCTTATGGGAATGAAAGCATCTAACAAAAGAAGTTATTGCACCGTCACAAATGCAGCCACACAGTGCAAGAATTCAAAGCACTATTTCTGATATTGTGGCTTTTGTGAAGTATATTCTCAGCTGCCAGGTCTCTAGGAAGTAAGAGAATGTGTGTGATGGTGACTACACTATAACTCCAAAAAAAAAAAAAAAAGTCCTGGTAATATCAACGAAAATACCAGAATACTTGAAATTGTATCTCTGCAGAGACTCATAGAAAAGTAGTGAAGCACAGCCATAGTTAAAACAGTAATTCTCGGTGATGGGTGGAGTAGTCATGGCTTCAGCAGGGCAGGGGCTTGACTAGCCCTTTCATTCCAAGTCTATCAGTTTTCAGCTGTGTGGCTGTACCCAAGACTTTCCATGGCTTGGTTTACATTTCTTTCAAGAAAAGAGTACATCCATGGAGCTGTCAGGATGCAGACATCATGGCATCTGTGTTAGTGGACTTGATTACAGCTGCCAACGCTCCCAGAGGAAGTAAGAGACTGTGGGGAGGGCGCCTGCATTCACTCATGATGTCATTTGAAATAGAAGCAACCCAGATGCCTGAGATGAGGGCTGGAAAGACTGGCCGCAATATAAAACATACCAAAAAGAGTGGTGAGTTTAGTTAAAACAATAACTACACTGACAACTATCATGACAAAGGTAGTGAGTGAGAGAAATAGAATGCCTGTCTCAAATACAGGCAGGGAGTGGGGGAGGAAGGTTTTGGGGGGCATTGAGGGTTGGAAGGTTGCACTGGTGAAGGGGGATGTTCTGTTTTATAACTGAAACCCAAATCAACCAACATTTCTGAGATTTTTTCATAACCAAGTAACCTAAAAACCCATTTTACCTTGAGAGATAGCTTCTTGCTCTTCCCAGCTTTATTTCACTATACTTCATTCTCACCATTCAGTATAGAATGAAACAAACTTTATTTCAACACAAATTTTAATGTGCATTATTTTGATAAAAAGTGAACAGAAGTCAAACCAAAAATATTGAGGCATAAATAGTATTAACTTCACACCTTAGTTCAGAGATTAAACACAAGCCATCTTTGGGAAACCTCACTGAATTCAACTTTTTGGTTTGGTTTGGTTTGGTTTTTGGGTCACACAGATGGCACTCAAGGGTTACTACTGCCTCTGTGCTCAGAAATCACTCTTGGCAAGTTTGGGGTACCATATAGGATGCCGGGATTCGAACCACCTTCTGTTCAAATCAGCTGTGTGCAAGGCAAACACCTTACCTCTGTTCTATCTCTTTGGCCCCCTGGAATTCACCATCTTAATGTAGCCTGGGTAAGAAACCAAGGCTTTCTTAAGCAATTGAATTTATGTTCAAGTGTTTTTAGTAGAGCTACAGCAAAAATAACTGACTTGGAAGAAAACGATGAAACATTGATGTGTTTACTTTCACCATGTAAACCAAAGAAAATTTATTGGAAAGAAACATGATGTTGGCCATTTAAAATAATGTACTAAAATAATCTAAAATAAGTCTCTCTCCTTCCCTCTCTTCCTCTCTTGATCTTTTTCCAGATCATTCAAAAATCTTATGATTTGCTGTTACAATTATTCTCAGATCATGTTCTCTGTAAGGCAACATAAAGATATCAAGCATAAACACTTTAATAACAAAATAGACAATATAATTTAAATAATTATAGCCATTAATTATTTTTGAAGTAAGAAAAGGTGTATATTATTTAAATTTTCAATGGAACACTTTAGTCCAGTTCCAAAATTACCCTCACTTCTTTTATCCCATAGTTTGTGAGAAAGCAAAGATTCTGAAGAAGATAATTTAAGTTTATTAAATTAAATCATTGTGTGATACATAGTTACAAAGTTGTTCATGGTTGAGTTTCAGTCTGAAGAACAGATTATCTTTAGAAAACTTCAGTTTGAAAAAGGCTATGGCAATAAATGGCAATATATGATGCCAACACTAAGGAAAAAATGTTGAAATAGCAAAAAATTCAAAGGGAGGAAAAAATAATTCTAAATCAAAATAAGATTTGAGGAATCATAAAACAGTGTCCGGGGGAGAGGGGTCTCACCAATTTGTGGATATTTTTATTTTACAGTCCTGGATTAGAATTTATGGTGCCAACCAGACTGGTACAAAAGTGCTTCCTCAGAAAAAGATCAGTAGATTCTTCTTGTTGTTGTTCTTTTACCAAGAACCAAAAAAGGACAGGTGAAAATTTTTGTTTCGCTTAAAATTGGAAAGTCAAGAAGTTTAAAATACTCTGGCATTCACTTATTCTTTTTTATTTTTTCACATTTATTACTGGGCACAGATTCCAACATATCAATGCAACTATTTGCTGAATCTTTGGGCAACCCTGAAACCCCTCCAGACAGCAATACAGCCCTGGAGATCGTCCAGAAGGCAACAAAAATTTTTAAACAATAACATAGATAAATATTCACAGAGAATAAGACCTGTTAGTCATTGATAATGTAGTTTGGGAAACTAAATACTGGGAAAGTTCATAGTATCCTTGAGCATCATCTGAGAGTTGACCTAGGCCAGGATTTTCCCTGAGGGAGGATGCTCTCCTATGGTGGAGAGGTTTTGAATGATCCAGGGAGATAGACTTAGTATCAGGTGCCCATGGGGGACTTTTCTTTTCACTCACTTGAAGAAGATAGGCATACAGGGAGATGCTAAGTAATATTTTTTTATTAAGAGAGCGTGACAGAATATGTTGTGGGATCTCTAAACTAGACTATTGCTTAGAAGAATGATCCTCAAAATCTGAAGTCTCAACATTCACTTTGATTCCATTTAATAGGGGATGCATACTTTGTTGGATGTGTGTTATGCCTTCTAATAGTGATCATCTTCAAAAGTAGAAATAATCTCTTGTAAGGTATTTTGAAAAACATTTACTTTTATTTATTAAAATAACAATACATCAAGTATACAACATAAAACAAATATTTTTATAAAAAAGATTATATATTTTAAAACAAAAAATTAGTAAGTTGAATTGCATTTTCTAATTTTGTAAATGGTTTAAATGACTGGTTTTAAGCATAGATGAGTCAGATTTCTGTGTTAGTTTCTATATTCATTTATTTTGACTCAACTCAGCAGTCTCTGAGAAAGCCACAGAACAATAGTAAAAAATGGGAGTGGGGCCCGGAGAGATAGCACAGCGGCGTTTGCCTTGCAAGCAGCCGATCCAGGACCAAAGGTGGTTGGTTCGAATCCCGGTGTCCCACATGGTCCCCCGTGCCTGCCAGGAGCTATTTCTGAGCAGACAGCCAGGAGTAACCCCTGAGCACTGCTGGATGTGACCCAAAAACTAAAAAAAAAAAAACACAAAAAAAAAACAACAAAAAAATGGGAGTGAACATAGCACAGTACTTTGGTATAATTATGAATAATTATAAATATTATATATACCATGGTATATATATTTGACTTTTGGACTTAAGTTTAAAGTCTCCCACAAGTTTTCTGCCTAGTTTGAGAATATTTTCCTAGAAGTAAAACATTGATAATACCAGATGTGTATATACATATATATATGTTTGTGTGTATATATATGTATATATAAAGTATACGTGTGTATATATAAAGTATATGTAGTTGATGATCTATAGGAATGAGAATTGATGGTTTTTAGGAATACAAGTATAATTTTTTTGTTTTGGAGTCACACCTGTTGGCATTCAGGGGCTACCTCTAGCTCTGCACTCAGAAATCACTCCTGGCAGGCTCAGGGAACCATATGGGATGCTGGGAATAGAACTAGGGTTTGTATCAGGTCAGCAGTATACAAGGCAAATCACTCTGACCCCACAAGTATAATTTTTTAATGAGTAATATATATCCTGTCTATAAAAACAATGGCTGTAACTTCTTAAATTATACTTAAAATTAATAATGGATGTAGTTTTAGGCATTGATGCACCATCTATAGTACTTACAGTATCCTTTTCCATAAATACTAATGAAAATATGCAAAAACTTGTCTTTTAAAGATTTTTGCATCTACTAATTGACTTTCCATATTATATAATAATTGCCTCAAAGAAGTTTCCACAATAAGGAGCATGCTTTGGAGGATATTCAGGGAGTTAGAGTAGTTGTAATAATAAGAGCGTTAGTACTATTAGAAGTCATATTTGTAAAAGAAGATAGCAACATATTTATAGTGGTGTTGTGAACAGTAGCCATATTAGTTGCAATCTCAGTAGTGCTTGTTGACAAACTGGGTAAAGTAATATCAAGAACAGTATTATAAGTGATTTCAGGGGCCGGCGAGGTGGTGCTAGAGGTAAGGTGTCTGCCTTGCAAGCGCTAGCCAAGGAAAGGACCACGGTTCGATCCCCCGGTGTCCCATATGGTCCCCCCAAGCCAGGGGCAATTTCTGAGCATGTAGCCAGGAGTAACCCCTGAGCATCTAGCGGGTATGGCCCGAAAAACCAAAAAAAAAAAGTGATTTCAGCACTATATGCTGAGAAAGTGTTGCTTGTGATAGAAAGAATATTACTAGTGCTATTAGTACTCAGAGTTGCAGTGAAGGCATTAACAACAGTACGTGTGGTAGTATCAGAAACAGTATTAGCTATTACTTTCATATTATTTGGAAAAGAACTGATTGTTATAGGCAGAGTAAAATTATCACTAGCAATAGTACTTGTCTAGGAAATAGTTGTGTTAGGAGATTCTGTAATATTATATGTAATTTCAATAGCACTTGTTGAGAAAGTAGGGAAAGTCATATCAGGCATAGTAGTACTAACTGTAAATTCAGTACTATTTGTTGGGAAAGAGTTTATTTTAATAGGAAGAGTGTTAGCAGTACTTAAATTTGTGGAGGAGGTATTAACTATAGTTGTAGAATTATCAGAAACATTGACATTTATGCTAGTTGAAAAATAATTGGTTGTTATAGAAATAGTAGTATTTTTGCTAGCAATTGTATTTGTAGAGATAGGTGTAATAGTAGCTACAGTGGTTTTAGGAACATTTGTACTATTCATTGTAATTTCAATAGTACTTTTGGAGGAAGTGGGAAAAGGCGTCCCAGGAGCAGCATTAGTTGTAACTGCAGTACTCTTTCCTGGGAAAGGGCTGTTTGTGGTAGAAAAAAACAGTACTTGTGTTATCAATACCCTGAGTTGTGAAGGTTTTGCCAACTGTAGTTGCAGAGGTTTAAGTAACATTAGTTTTAGTTGTATCTTCAGTAGTATTTGTTGCAAAAGAAGTGGTTATCATAGGAAGAGTAGTATTAGTGCTAGTAATAGTGTCTTCAGGGGTATGGGTCGTAGTGGCACTTGTAAAAGTAGTGGTTGTCATAGGAAGAGTAGTATTAGTGCCAGTAATAATGTCATTAGGGGTACGGGTAGTAGTGGCATTTGTAAAAGAAGTGGTTGTCATAGGAAAAGTAGTATTAGTGCTAGTAATAGTGCCATTAGGGGTATGGGTAGTAGTGGCATTTGTAAAAGAAATGGTTGTCATAGGAAGAGTAGTATTAGTGCTAGTAATAGTGCCATTAGGGGTATGGGTAGTAGTGGCATTTGTAAAAGAAGTGGTTGTCATAGGAAGAGTAGTATTAGTGCTAGTAATAGTGCCATTAGGGGTATGGGTAGTAGTGGCATTTGTAAAAGAAATGGTTGTCATAGGAAAAGTAGTATTAGTGCTAGTAATAGTGCCATTAGGGGTATGGGTAGTAGTGGCATTTGTAAAAGAAATGGTTGTCATAGGAAGAGTAGTATTAGTGCTAGTAATAGTGCCATTAGGGGTATGGGTAGTAGTGGCATTTGTAAAAGAAGTGGTTGTCATAGGAAGAGTAGTATTAGTGCTAGTAATAGTGCCATTAGGGGTATGGGTAGTAGTGGCATTTGTAAAAGAAGTGGTTGTCATAGGAAGAGTAGTATTAGTGCTAGTAATAGTGCCATTAGGGGTATGGGTAGTAGTGGCATTTGTAAAAGAAGTGGTTGTCATAGGAAGAGTAGTATTAGTGCTAGTAATAGTGCCATTAGGGGTATGGGTAGTAGTGGCATTTGTAAAAGAAATGGTTGTCATAGGAAGAGTAGTATTAGTGCTAGTAATAGTGTCATTAGAGGTATGGGTAGTAGTGGCACTTGTTGTAAAAGCAGTGGTTGTCATAGGAAGAGTAGTATTAGTGCTAGTAATAGTGTTATTAGGGGTATGGGTAGTAGTGGCACTTGTAAAAGAAGTGGTTGTCATAGGAAGAGTCGTATTAGTGCTAGCAATAGTGTCTGTAAGGGTAGAATTAGTAGTGTTACTTGTAAAAGAAATGGTTGTCTTAGGAAGAGTAGTATTAGTGCTAGCAATAATGTCTGTAGGGGTAGGATATGTAATAGCTACAGTGGTATTAGGAACAGTAGTGCTAGCAATGGTGTCTGTAGTGGAACGTATAGTAGTGTTTGTAGTAGTGTCATTCATTGTTGTACTAACTACAGCTACAGTAGAACCTGATGGGAAAGGGGTAATCATGATAGGGGTTGTAGCACTAGTACTACCAGTAATCATTGTTGAGGAGAAAGTATTTGTGTCTTCAATAGCTATAGTAGTATTAGTAGTTGTATTAATTGTAGTGACAGTATTAATTATACTAGTAGGAATTGCACTAGTTGTAGACACAGTGGTATTTGTGACAGAAATAGTAACATTAGTTTTATCAGTAATTGCTGTTGGGGTTAAAGTAACTACAGTATCAGTAGTTGTTATGTTACTAGCAGTTGGAGTAGATTTAGCTTCAGTAGTACTTGCTGGGGAAACCCTGGTTGTGGTAGATGGAGTTCCAGTGCTGACAGTGCTTGTAGTTTGACTAGCAAAACTAGTGAGTATTGTCTCAAATGTGTAATCTTCAGTAGTAGATGGAGTGAAATAGAGAGAGCTTGTCGAGATGGTACTTGTCATAGATGTAGTAAAGACTGGAGGGCCACCACCATGAAACCATGCAACTTCAGTTAACTTTTCCAGACTGATATTCTTATCAGTTAATTGAATTACTAGTTCCTGTCAGAAAAGAAGAGATAATGTTTAAACATTACATTTGGGGAGAGGATTGGGCCACACTTGATGACTATCAAAGGATACCCCTGAATCAGTCGTATTCAGGGGTCACTCCTATAAGTGTCTAGGGATTGAAACCAGAGTTGACCACATGTAAAACAAGTGCTTTCACCCCTATATCATCTCTGAATCCCCTAAAATATCAAATAAACTCATACCTTAACTGATAATTTAATAAGAAACAATATATTCATTCTTTCTTCAGTAATGTTGGAAAGATATATATTTCTTTTTATGTTTCACTATCTCCAGACAAATTGTTTTGGAGAGATGTTATGTGAGTAAACCACATGCTAAAAATATTGTTCCAGTTCAATTAATAAAAATCACATTACTCAAAATTTTATAGTTATTTATTGAAACCACTTTGTGCCATAGGTGCAGATCACATGGCTTACATGTGTAAAGCCCTGTCTTCCTCCAGACACTACTGGTCATAGCCCACACAACAACAAAAAGCAATCGATGTTAATAAAAATATATTTGCTTTGCACTGGATTTTACTTGGTTTCATATTTTACTATCCCCAATATCCAGTGCCTGATACTTGAGGTGTTTAATATGTTATGTTTTCCAGAAAATAAAATACCCAAAGGTTATCTACATTAATCTTAATTGCAAGTAATTTGTTGAAAGAATGATTCTAAACCAAGCAGTTCAGGAAAATTGTGTTGAAGCAGAGAACTAGTAGAAAATAAAGGGAAAATTCATTTAAGCTTTCAAAGACTAATTTTCCTTTAAAATAAAACTTAACATTTTTAAAAACAAAAACTGTAATTACCCATTTTTATATTTCAAATGTCTGGGTTATTGGACCCATATTTTATATAGCTTTAAGTTATTCTAAGTTGGGATACTTTTCTCTCTATGTTTACACTTTTATTAAATTATCTTTCAATTAGCAGGACTACTATTTACATACTATATTTAACAAATAATTTGTTCTTGTATCACAGGTAGGACATGAATTTTAATGATATTCACTACCCTGAAGATTGATAAACTTGACGAGGAAAATAAGAATTTTAGGCAGGTTAAGGGCAAAAATTACAAAATATTTGAGCATGAATCTTTATTTTGTGGAAATAAATGTTTTATAATTATGTTAGCCCAGCATGATAAATATAAGGCATAATCCCTCTTAAAAACACAAGGGCCTGGAGAGATAGCACAGCATTTGCCTTGCACACAGCCGACCCAGGATTCAAACCATTTGAATCCCAGCATCCCATATAGTCCCCCGAGCCAGCCAGGAGAGATTTCTGAGCATAGAGTCAGGAGTAACCACTGAATGTCACCAGGTGTGAGCCAAAATAGAAAAACGTAAATAAATAAAGAAAGAAAAAAAACACAAAACTGCATCAGGAGAGACACTAATGTTTGTTTGCCATATCTTTCAATTCAACACTCATAACTTTGTAGGAGCTATTATACCTAATGATTATAATATAAATACATATATTAACCAAATAACTGTGGTAAATGTCATAATATTATAATTAATTATCATATTATAGCATTCTCTTGAAACGTACCTTTTTGTTAGGATCACTTTGGAAATTTGTCTCTATAAGTTGTTGATTTTTATAGGTAAAAGTAACCTGTGTCACTAAAGTAGGCTGTACACCCCAGATTTTAATATGTCCAAATTTCAGTGGATTCAAATCACTTAAATAATTATTGTGAATGGTCAAGATTTGTAGTTTATTCTGTAAAGAATATAAAAAGGAAAATAGGTAACATACTGATAGACTATACTTCATGTTAAAATATTAAGAAATATCATAGTGCTATTGTGTTGGTTTGCTATTTTTATTCTTAAATACTTTATAAAGAATAAATCTATCAAATAACAAGATATGTTATATGTGCACCTGAAAGGAAAGATGAAATCATGCAATTTTCTGCAACCCAGTAAGAATGGATGGATATAATGTTGAGTGAAGCAAGCTAAAAAAAAGGAGCAAACACAGGATGATCTTACTTATCTGTGAATAGAATAACTAGATAAGGAAAAAGTTATGTAGTAAAGAGGGAATGCCTAGGTCAGCCTAGACTCCAAAGTATGAGAAAGAGGACAGAGTAGGAAAAACATCAAGTGGAAAAAATGAAAAATAGAATTAATAGGGTAGCAAAGGTAAGGGGCCTTGACTACACTGATGATGTTGGACAGTGATATAGCTAGTATATATCCCAAACAACGACACATCAGTACTAAAAACATAAAATTGCAATTATAACAACAGAACTTTGAAATGTGACCATCAATTTGGCAGGTGAGGATGTGGAGTTGGGAGAGAGAATGAAAACACTGGTGGAAGAAAGATGACATTGGTGTCAAAATATTGTATGTTTAAAATAACTTTTAAAATCATGTTTCTTTAGTCAATAAAATATTTTTAGATTATTAAAAATAAAATAAAAATAAGGGACTATTTGATACTACTTTGGAGTAATAGGATAGATTTTTAGACTTAGAAAGTATTAATTGAAACCCAATGTCTTTAAATAAGAAACACAGATTAAAACAAGGGATGTGTCTTCATTAGACCTAATAGTGGTTAGCAATAGAAACAGATGATCAAACATTCAGATCAATTGCTTCTTCAGGATATGACTTTGAGGATCAAGCAGAATATTTCTATTTAAGTTTTCTCAAATTAAGAACGGAAAAATTATATATCCAATTAGTGCATAAAGTATTTTGTTTTTGTTTTGCTTGTTTGTCTTGATGCTTATCAGCAGTGCTCAGAGCTTACTCTTGGCTCTGTACTCAGGAGTCATTACTGATAGTGATCAGAAGACCATTTGGGGTGCGAGGAACTAAACCCAGGTTGGTCCAAGCAGGGTGCCCTATCCATTGTATTATTTCTCTAGGCTTCTTTTTTATTTTTTTAAAGTCACAATTTGATGCACACAGGAACAGGAGGGAGATAGCAACGTAACCTTATGATAATATATAACAAAATATTTAAAGGTCTTAATTTACCTTTATATGTAAATGCGGCAAGCACCTAATAAATGCATTTTTAAAAATTAACACAATCATAGTAAAAAATACCACATCTAGCTTTAGAAATGTAAGAGTAAATTATTCAAATAAGAATTTTGTGTGCCATTAAGATTTTTATATTTTCTGCTTTACAGAAGTCCGTCTTGTTTTATATAAATGTAATACAAATAATGCATATATAATTTTAAATATCATATTTAAATTTTAAAGGTAATAAGAAATAAATTTATCATAAAATATATGTACTTTAGGATCTGAAGCAATAGTATAGTGGGTAGGACAATTGCCTTGCATCAGAGCTAGGAGTAATCCCTTAACAAAGCAGGATGTGGCTTAAAAACCAAAATAAATATATACATACTTTAACTCAGTATATTCAAAATATTATTTCAGTATGAATTCAGTATAAAAAATAAATAAAATATTTGATATGTTTTCAACAATATAAGCTATCTGTAGCTAGTAATTATGGTACTGAAAAACATAGCTACATAGCTCTAAGACACTTTTTCTTCTTTTCTTTTTTTTGGCTACACCCAGTGACACTCAGGGGTTACTCCTAGCTATGGGCTCAGTAATAGCCTTTGGCTAGAGGACCACATAGGACACCAGGGATCAAAACAGATCTGTCCTGGTTCTGCGCGTGCAAGGCAAACACCCCACAGCTGTACTCTCGCTCTGGTCCCAGCTCTAAGATACTTTTAACAAAGACTCCGACTTTAATTGAAATGATGCAGTTTATCCACGGAATTATAAAAAAAATTTGCAAAATCAGGCACAGAGAAATAAATTTCAGAAGTTTTTAAGTCAGCCTTTAGATATTAGCTTCTGAAATATTTGTAATTCTTATCCATCCCAGGCCCCAAACTACAGCAGCAGGAAAAAAGTAGAAACATTTGAAACCATGTTAACTGCCCATATGTCCACAAAACGAAAGAGAATTATTTATTTATTTATTTATTATAGATTTTGTCCCTTAAGTGATTTTTTTTAATGTTTTCTTACTCTGAAATAGGATATTACTCTCCTGAGTTCAAATACGCATTTCCTATTCTACCAAGATGTTCAAAAGTTTCCATATGTTTGAAAAAATAAAAACAAAATGATTTGTTATATTAAATGTCATTTCCAAGGTTATTTGTGGGTCTTAGATGTGGCTCAATGGCATGGCTAACATTGCATACAATACTGAATTTAATTTCTGAGACCAAAAAGAAGGGTCTTTGTTTTGTTACTTTAATTAGAATTTCTTTTCTAATAAGAAGTACAATTGTGCCTTAGGTATAAAACCTAGAAGGAAGGGAAATTGTTTAAGATATTTTTTTTAGGGCTATTTTATTTTTTTTGGTCTAGCCCATTTTGACTATGAATAACTTTTTATATAAATTTCTCCTTTGGGCCCGGAGAAATAGCACAGCGGCGTTTGCCTTGCAAGCAGCCGATCCAGGACCAAAGGTGGTTGGTTCGAATCCCGGCGTCCCATATGGTCCCCCGTGCCTGCCAGGAGCTATTTCTGAGCAGACAGCCAGGAGTAACCCCTGAGCACAGCCGGGTGTGGCCCAAAAACCAAAAACCAAAAAAAAAAAAAATTCTCCTTAACTGAATTTGCATTTTACGCAACAGAATCATTTAATATCTATGGTAGGTTGAATCATTGTCTCCAATCATTCAGCTTTCTATACTCATACATTTTTTTCTGTAGAATTTTGCAATTTTCTCCTCTTAATAGATAATAGGATTAAACAGTATATTCCATTTTTATTTCTGGATTCGGCATGTGACGAACCTTTACTATTGAGATATTAGTCAACTTACTGAAGATGGAAATTTTTTTAAAGGTTCTAGGCATTCCACTTCTATTTTTTTCCCTATCTCTTAAAATCATGAAAAAGTCCATATCTACTCATAAGACTACCTTAGATAACCCAGGAGACCAGTTGGCTTCCCGAAAAAGTGAATGAAAAGAATGAGGACCATCCATCCAACCAGGTTAACATGGCAATGTGAAGCTTAGTATGACTATGTTAGGACATTTGAGTATAGATGTCTGTAGAACAATGAAAATCAGCCAGACCAGATAATTTGAACCCTGTAAACCATAATCTAGATACGTGTTTATAGTTACATGATACTATGAAATTTTAAGGTGTTTGTTAGGTAGCAATAATGCTTTAATGTAGCTAAAGATCACTGATGCTCCAATTAAAAAAAAATCAACCACATTTTTAATGCCCAGAAAGCATGTTAGACATTTAAGCAGGTATCCCTTCCCAATCAAATATCATAAACATTACAACTTTATTTTCCCTAGTAAACTAGATAATTGTCCAAATAAGTTCTATTTCTTCCTTATTTTAAAGGCAACAAAACTGAGTTATAAACCCGAAGGCAATAAATACTCTCACTATGGTTAGTATAACAAATTATTTCTTCCTTATTTTAATATAAACAGAAATGAGTTTTAAACCTCAAGGCAGTAAATACTCCTATTAAGATGCAGAATAATATATTTATACAGCTAACTAATAATGTTTAATTTGTGCTTGCCTGGTAAAGATTTTTTTTTACAAAATTCAATGCATCTTACCGATTCTGTTTTGAATTTTGCCAAGAAATACTTTCCATTTTCATAAGCATCTGCAATCAAAAAAAAAAAGAGAGGCAATTGATCATTAATTCAATTTTAGATATTCTGATCAGGATAGTAATGATCACTCAGAAGACTACAAATTAGTTTGGGGATATGTATCGTATAAGGTAGTTTTGAGGCATGAAGATAAAAAGAGTTTCACATATAAGGGGATCTGGACTGAACTGAGAATAGAAATAAGAGCTAAACATTATATTGATATTTATTTCTTTCTGTGCTTACATAGCAAACACATGCATAGCCTTGAAAGTTCACAAGGTTGGGCTAATAAAGTCTCAAAGCAGAGGAGAGTTATTAGTAATTTAGGTTCTGAAGATTCAAATCGCAGCTCTTCAACTTAGCAATTGTGCCCAAATGGGAAAGATTTATCATCTTTAAAATACAGTAAAATGCAAGTTCTTAATGTGTGAGAAAAGGTTCCTAATAGGTTCTTGCAGAATTTATGCTCAAAATTTACTTTACAATCATTCTTAAGGCCTTTATAATCTTTATGTTTATTATTATTTTCTCCCTACTTTTCACCTTCCACAATGCTTTAGATCCCAAACACTTATACTTCCCTGGGATTTACTCCAATTTCTCCCTGTATTCTGTCCTCAGGTCTCCCGATATGCTCCAGAGAACTCCTAAAATAATTTCTCACTTGAGTAATTTTGCCTCACTTTTCTTTTTTTGATGACAAATGTCTTAAAAATATGGTTCCTGCTTACAGTTGTGTATCAACCCCCCAGTTTAACCCTGGAATCACTAGAGCACTTGTCTCTAGAGCACCAAGAATAAATTCTCAACACCAAGTTGGGAATATTTTAAAAATAATATATAAAAGAAAATTTTAATCTATAGTGATATAGATCAGTGGTTTTCAGGACTGATAGAAGATCAGTGGTTTTCAGGACCCAGGCATTAAACAGTGGGATAAGAGGACAGTTCCTTAAAATGAAAAAAAAGGGTAAAATTAGTACTATGAAAGAATTTATACATTAGAAAAAATTTTACTTAAAATTTACTCCTTTTGTAAAAAAATAAATCAAGTTGGTTAAAAAGAAACCATTCATAGGAATCTACCCTATGGAAATAATCTGAATGTCAACAAATATTAGTTCTCAATGTATTTATAACAATGAAAGTTGAAAACATCATCTATATTTATAGGAAGAAATCATGTAGTCAGTTAAATTTGACAGTCTCTCAATAGAATGTGATAATCACAAATGTCCTTATAGAAAATATAAAATAGATATAGTTGTGTCATTATTTTAAATGCAAAAAATGGCTGAAAAATTAAATACATAGCATTTCAACAATATACAAACCATCTTTTAAATAGAAAAACAATAGACAATCCAACAAAAGTATTGGCTTCTAAGTATTTATTATTAAAATGTTTTCTGTAATGAGAACATATTATTTCACAAAGAGAAAAAATTTAAACATATGACTTGCAAATAGTAAACTCTAACAGCAGGAACTGACATGCTATAAATTTAGAATATTCTGCTGCAGACCTTTGGAAATTGAACATCCACTGGTGACAGTGCTTTAATATTTCTATAGACTTCTACTAAGAAAGATTTCTAATTATTTGTGCAAATATCAACAATGATCTAAGGTAGAACTATCATATCCTCAGCCTCATAAAGAAAGGACACAATGTGATATTTCATTGCTATAACTGTCTTGTTAAAGATGATCAATTCTTTTTTATTGAGAAACCAAGAAATTTTCTAGACTAGTCTGTCTCCTGAGTGGGCATACTTAGTGGTAAAAATAGTCTATAAATCACTAAAAAAATGGCCCAACTATCATTTCCGTCCAAACTCTTTGATTAGAGTGAGATGATTTCACAGAGATGAATCACTCCTGACTGAATCTGAATGATCAATTTGTTTAACTTTCAAAGATTAGAATCATCTACTGCTCTATAGTAATTCGAGCATGAAATCAAAGAACAAGTAAATGCTAAAAAAAAAAAAAAAAAAAAAAAAAAGCTCTGTTAACTCAAGGGTTATGATAGCAGTAGTGAGAACCAGAAACAGATTTTTTTTTTTTTATAGTTTGGGCCTGAGTCTCTTGTTATTTTGATCTTTCTAAATGCTCTATGAGGACTCTGTGAAGTGAATACTCACTAATGCTTTGTCCATCATCCCAGAACAATTCACCTTCAGCTTTCCCCTTTTCATCCAAAGCGATAGTCAATCCCATAAATTGTTGTCGGCTGTGAAGAAATGAAGTTATTCTCTTTAAAATAAATTTAATTGGCTGCTTTAAGAATGGACAGTTACTTTTGAAAATATTCTAATATAAATTCACTAAATGTTCAAATGGGTATGATATAAAATATATAAGTAGTAATAGATAAAATATTTAAAATAAAATAAACATTTGGTAAAATTTTAACTTACAAAAATAATATATATATATAATAGTTAATGCATTTGGTAAGCAATATAACATAAAAAATTCTTAGAAATAAAATTCCTTCCAGACACATTCAGTATTTGCAATATAAAAAGGATGTTTATCCTGTCTTTAAAATCATGACTTGAACCTAAACATATTGAATTTTATTTATTTTTCTCTCTCCATTATTTGTGCTTTATTTAAATTTACTACCCTTCTAACCCATTTTTTTCGCCTCCAGTGATTTAATCCCAGACTATTTCTTTCATCATTCAGCTCAAGTCCTCCATATATGACCATATCTTACAGCACAAGTTGAAAGTTAATGTCTCTCCATCTGAGTTTTTAGTGTCTTTTTGTTTGTTTTTGGGGCCACATCTAGAAGAATCACTCCTGATGTTGTTTTGGGAACCATATGGGATGTGAGAGATCAAATCCAGACCTGCCAAGTGCAAAGCAAGCACCCTGCCCACTCGACTATCTCTCCAGACCTTTTTAGTGTCTTTTTATGTGCTTCCCTCTAAGGAAAATATGCTATGTTCTCCTTAACATTCTATGTATAAATTTTGTCTATATATGATGACACATCACCTCTCCTCGAAGGACTAACATGGATCTGGATAAAGAGCATAAACTCCTGGGTAGCCATCCCCAAAGAGCTCATTTATAATCCTTAATTTTTTAATAAAACTGTTGTGAATATATACATGTTGTTGCCCTCAGGCAAATTTTTGATCTGGCCATTGACATGACTATAAAATACCTATTTTCCAAATCAAGAAATAGTCTATCACTTATATTACTTGTCCACAGGACTAAGGTCAAGATGGCACCTCCTGATAAGGCTGCCTCAAGAAGGTAAATTTAGTTCTTTGCTCTTACCTTAAATGAGTGTTCATTGCAGGCTCTTGCCAAGGCAGAATGTAGCCAGCTCTTATATGAAGGCTTATAATATCAAGAGTAGTGGTTAAGAGTATCCTCTCACCAGCAGATTCAATAATAGTCCCCTAGAAGAGAAAATGTAGGTGAGGAATAATAATTAATATATGAAATTACTACCTGTTTTATTAAAAGTCCCTCCATTTCAAGGAAGCAAGTTGAGAAGTCATCAAAATACTGCATATCTAAGGAGAAAAATCTCTGATTTTTATCTTTGCTAAAATTTCTGAAATCTTGTCTCAAGTCCTCAAGGTGGAGAGATATGAGTTCATGTGATATGGGTAGCAAAGTTTTCCTGTTCATCTATTTGTAAATACTTAACTAAACAAATCTTACACAGTTGGTAGATTGAAAATCACTGCCTTAGTAAATAAGTGTTTGGAAGTCAGGAGAAAAATGCAGGCCCTTTTTTCACCCTGCATGGAACAATGTAGTTCTTTACCAACGATGTGCATTCTCACCGTATAATAGTCAAACCAGCGGGATCTGGGGAAATAAGCTTGTATCTCAAAAGTGTCCTGAAACAATATGAAATATCATTATGAACATCTGGATAATTTTGTTTTTAATTCTGTAGTGTTAAGATTTTTCATTGCAATTTTTCTCAGTGACTTTTAGGATTTTGGGTAAGTTGATTAAAGAAAATTCAGGGCAATTTTCCAAATACACAAAGAAATTAAAACTTTTAAAAAAGACAAATTTTAAAAGGATTTTGGATGGCAAAACACTAAGAAAAAATTATTTGGGGCTGCAAAGTTTCTTTTATTTAATTTAATTTTTTAAATTAATATATTTATTTAAGCATCATGATTACAAACATGTTTATAGTTGGGTTTCAGTTATTAAAAAAGAACACCTTCCTTCACCAGTGCAACATTCCCACCACCAATGCAAAGAAAAATCTTGAAAAATCATCTCCGTTAGATGTTCTAGAAATATATTTGTCAGAAAATAGAGATTTGACAGATAATCTTCAAAATGCCCTTCCTGTACTTTTAGATGGCATGATTAGAGTTTCTTTGATTTATAATGGGAGACTCACATTTTGCAGCACAGGACTGATCAAGATGGCTGGACCCAACATGAACTGATCATCTACAACCCACGTGTTATTGTCATCTGTGAACCTTGAAAAATACAATCATACTATATTACTGTTGCAAAGGGTTATTTACAAGAAGACATGTCCTGATCTCCTATTTGGGGGAAACAGGCTCCACTCACTCATTCAGAAGAGGCCGTATAACAGTGCTGCCCTTGACATGAGCATTGTGCATCAGTGTATAGAAGTAAGGCAGCAGACTGTATCTTATCTGGAGAACTTCTCTGGAATAATTGTTAAAGGTGGAGTTCCAGAACACAGGATCTTGTCTCTAAATGTGTAAAGAAGCATAAACAAATCATCTCTTTTTATTTTACTGGAATCAGAAAAGACTTAGTAAGCACACAGCCCATATATCGATTACGTATTTTTTGTCCCTTTATGTCTATCTATGCCTATTCCACTCCAGCCAATTCACTACATTCAAGATTCTTCTTTAATTAAAGATGCTTCTTCTCTTTAGCATGGATGCCTAATTTACCTGCACAGCTCTACTATTGGTTAGCTCATATGTTGATAAAGAAATCTCTGTTTAGGCTTTGGGTATATTTGAGTAAGACACAAATTCAAATTATTTTTATTTGATTTTGTTTTTATTTTTTTATTTTTATTTTTTTTGCTTTTTGTATGCTTTGGAGTCACACACAGAGGTACACAAGTTTAGTCCTGGTGTGTGCTTGGAATAGGCAATGGTGGAGGCAAAGCAAAGGGGAATTTTCTCATTTTACCTTTATAGTCTTAACAACTTTGCAGTTTCTAATCTGAGTGTTTCTGTTTAATTAAGATTGTTAATGAGCTTGACAATCACAACTGAGCAGAAGATTTTCTGGCACCATAAAAAGACCTGGGGGTCTGACACTGAACATGGCCAGAGCCTGTAGAAGATCCCATGACAATATGCTTCAAGCATGGAGAAACCTTATACCTCTTAGGCCAAGGAAATTTTCTTTCTAATTTCCCCAATACATACTGTGCCTATGCAAAAAATAAAAATAAAAAATAAAAATAAAAACAACAACAACAACAACAAAAAAACAACCTAAAAACTAAAATATCCCCCCAAAATCCTACCACACCAGTCCTTCCCTTCTCTTTTTTATTTTATTTCTTAAATTTTTGTTTTGTTTTGTTTTTTTCTTTTTCTCTTTTTTTATTCCTCTTTTAAATTTATATTCACAGTTTCTAGACAAAAGCTCCTACCCAATTTTTTTTCTTTTTCTTTCTCTTTCTAATTAACAGAATGATAGAATTTGAATCATCTTGTTCTGCTGCATAAAGAGAGAGACAGAGAGAGTAAAAAAAGTGGATGGTATTGGGGCAAACAATATCCCGATTATTGAGTGGAAATAAAAAATGATCAGACCTAAATACTCAACCCAAAGTAAACGACAAGGAATCAAGAGACCCAAAACACAACAAGCTTACTTGTTGTAAGAAACCTGTTACACTAGCAATCCAGGAGGCTAAGTGTGGAGGTAAGGGATGCATGCTAGAAACAAGGGCAGCAGGTGGTCAGCACGGGTGGTGTGGGAATTGCCCCCAATTCACTGGCTCTATGTACCTTAAACTTAACTTTGAAAGATTTGTAATTCACATTGGACTTAATAAAAACTATTTAAAAAAAAAGATTTTTATTGAGAGACTGGAATGACAGTAAAGCAGGTAAGGCCTGCTTCATGCTTTACATACTGCTGAACTGTAACCTTCCCCCAACACCCTTTTACCTAAGCTTTATTTTGAGATGTTAATTCAACCTGAATGATCAGACATACCTATATGTGAGATGGGGCAGACTGTTTAAAAAAAAAGTCTGGTTGGGGTAGTGGGGAGAGGCCAGAGGAGAGCATCTTAAGAGAGAGAGCTAGGGACAGAAAAAAAGATATGGCGGATAGGCAGCATATGGCAGAGACTGCACATAGCAGAAAGGGCCATGAAATAAAAGCAAGCTGATTCAGAAGAAACTTTGATGACTGCTTGTGAACTATTTCTCTGCCATTACCCTGTTTCTTCAGACCCACCAGTCAAAGAGGCTAGTCTGGGGCTTCACTTAACATATGGATCTCTATATTCTTATTTTTATTCAATATGAACCAGATTCAATACCCTGCACTGCACTACATACATTCCCACAAGCACTACCTGAAATGATCCCCTAGCATAGAGTCAGGAGTAAGCCCTGAAAATTGCTGTGTGCATCCCCCCAAAAGAATATTATTGAAATAGTATTGGTCAGTCTAGAGTTTTAAATCCTGTGTGCTTACAACAAATGGAGAATCTAGTTGATTTTATGCTTTGTTCAAATAAGTGTGATATTAAGATATTATCAAGAGTTAAAAAGAAGTCATTATTTGAGAAGATAAATCATCAAAAGCATAAATTATTATCTTACCCATGTCCTAATGGTGTTATGGTTCCTGGAAAGGGGATAAAAGGCTCCTAGTTGCATCCAGCGAATACACATCTCATATTCAGCATCTCCTAAGAATCCACAAATATTTGCTCCTGTCTAAAAAGATAAAAAAAAATTGCCTTTAAAGTTAAGACATTTGTGAGTTTCAGATATAATGAACAGACTGAGTAATTAATAACTTCAATATTACTTACATAAGGTATTCCAAAGAGGCTGAACTGCATCATGCCTGCAACGAGAAGATAAAACAACCTTACAAAAGGTGAGATTTCACCTTTCTATCCCATAGTCATCTGAAAGCTTTGGACTATTTGTGATGAGAATATTAAAAGTGGATGTAAATTAAACCCCAGGCGTCTAACGAACCCAACACTTATAGGATGATTTCTCATAACCAAAGAAGCTAAAATGTACACACCCCATTCTCCTCCCAACCAGTTAAGATTCCTGGAAACAAAACCACACACCAATGATAGATTTTTTCAGTTGGTCCCATTTGGATATGTTGTTACCCAACAAGTGTCCTCCCCAGCGGCCAGAAGAAGGAAATGTGGAGCCAGTGATGACAACCCCTCGCTGTCCTGTCACCTCCTGCACAGCTCTGTTTGGAGAAGGTAAATTACAGGTGAATTTGAGGATGGACATTCACAACACTTGTGAAACTATTTTCAATCAAACATTTCTCCTTGTCTTTCATGGATCATGTTGAAACTTCCGGATGAGTATTGAATGAAGCCTCGCTCAACCAATGCCTATCATCTCCATAATGACAAAGACATGGAAGCCATCTTGATGACTACAAAAGTCCACACACTGTAGCTTCTGTGTGAGGCCTCTGGTTCACCATTCAAATTTCCTAAACGAATAAACTAAGTTCTGACCATGTTGCCGCCTAATCCTTTCAACATTGTCTGTGTCCTAATTCTGGTGGGATGTATCGTGGGCTGTGGACCTGGATCATGATTCCTATTCTTGCTTGTTTTTGTTTTATTGTTTTTTTTGTTTGTTTTGTTTTGTTTTTTGAGCATACGCAACAATAGTCAGGGCTCACTCCTGTCAGTGCTCAGAGGATTATATGTATTGCTGGGAACCAAACCTGGCTTGGAAGGATGCATGGCAAATGCCCTACCACCGTACAATTTCTTTTATCTTCTGACTCACAACCAAGCAAGGAAGGTTTCTTTGAACTCCTTTTACAATTATGTCAGTGAAGCCCAGAGAAGTTAGATGATTTGTTGAAGTACTTTTAAAGAGGAAGGAGATATAATTGGAATCCAAACAACATGTGTATGACCACATCTCTTTGGTAATAATTACTCTAATATGCTACTTCTAAAAATACAGAGAAAACTGCATACAGAGGCAAATTACACAAATGCAATTAAATTTCTCTCTGTGGTAACTAAAGCTTCTATTGGCAGCCTCAGTCAGAAAATCAAACACACTGTGTGAGAAAAAAATTAATGGAACAAAAAAAAGTCTATTTATAGATCCTAGTACATGCAATCAAACTATTTGCTTAAAATGCATTATAAATCATCAGACATCAAGAATTATTAAATGATTCTAGGAAAAAAGTTAATAAAGTAAAAAAATTAGTGAAAAGTTAAAAAAGAAAAATAAGTGAGCCAGAGAAATTGTACAGGGATTAAGTATGAAGACTCACTTTGGTTCAGTCTCTGATTCTATATAAGGTACCCTGAAAATTATTAGGCATGTCCCCTGAGCACAGAGCAAGAAGTAGTCACTGTACATTGCCTTGTGTGCCTCAAATCTCAAGAAGTAAGTAATAAATAAAGAATAATTTTCTGCACATAACTGGCTCAGTTTCAATCACTGGTACAGCCCTGTGCACTGTAAAGAAAGATCTGTGAGCACAAAGTTAAGAATAAAAGGTGAGAAGCCTGGCTGGTTGTGTCTCACAAGCAAACAAACAAACAAAAATGTAAAACAAATGAAACAAAAAATTTTTTCTTCTACTTTCTAGGTTCTTGACTACTACATCCCTTGTAATAAGGAACAGATTAACAGGAGAAAAACACAATTGTGATTACATTCATATCTCTTGTACACTTGGGGAAGATCAAGGAAAATTGTAAGACTTTCCCAAATAGACCAGATTATCATCCTACATACAATCTCCAACTAAAAACAAAAAAATAGTGTGAGGATAGGAAGAAGTTAGGTAAATGACTAGAAAAAAAATAGGATGTGAATATGCTACCAGACATATAACCTGACAGAAAAACATGCTCACCAATAAAAAAATAGAAAATAGTACATGAATATTTCATCTATCACTAATGATAGTTCAAAAGTAGAAATTCCATGATATCACTATCTGGTGCAAGAATATACAAACGTGCTATGCAACGAAATATTATCCATTAGTAAAAAATGAAGTATTGACATATACTATAGAATAGATGAACCATACAAATATTATGTAAAGTAGAAAAATGTAAAATGTCACAAATTGTTGTAATTTTACTTATGGTATTTATGTACTTATGTTACTTACATAATTTTACTTATGCTCAGAACAATCTATGTATTTTATTTGTGGCTGTCAGAGCTCAGAAGTTTAAAAAACTGATATTATTGATAATAAATAAACAGTGTCCTTTGTGGGTAATGAAAATGCCCTTAATATTAGTTGTGGTGATAGTTTTACTACTCTATAATATGCTAAACACCAGTGATGGCTCATTTTAAATAAGTGTATTAAACAGTCCACATTAATAAATGCTCTCTGAAGGCAACCCTGCCAGATATTTTGACATTTATCTGCTTAAATGGCCTGATGATCAAATTCAGTGCATATATTACAAGATAGAAGAAACCATGTAAAAATGAACCTTGGTACCAATGATGTCAATGTACTCACTCGTATGTTGGCCTGGTCTGAGACCAACCATACAGGCTGTGCACGTCATAGTGTGAAACCAAGGAGCCATCTGGCAGCATTTGCTGACTCTCCATGCATAGGGTTTTGCTGCTTAGACCTCTGTTCCTGAATGCTACATCTGAGGGAAAATGCTAGGTTATTTCCCAGATGATGATACTCATATTCACTAGCAATGTCTGTTATTTTGTCTCTTATTTTGATAAGCAACTTATTACTAATAACAGGTTTTCTTTCAAGTTTATCTTCTCTACAAAATCAATCTTCTATGAATATATCTAAAAGAAGGCAAGGACAGGATAGAGGGCTGTGAAAGGCAGCCTGAGTTTTATGTCAACTCTTTTGTTCATACATTCTATACTCCTATGTCTACACAATAAACTCCTTTGTGGCTATAACTGCCATATCCACAAGATGGTAATGTTTACAAGGACTAGTTCTTTCAGTTAACTTTGTTGTGAATCGAGTGCTTTCTGATTTGTCAAAACTTACCTAAAACATAGCTTTTATGGAAGAAAGGAATGGAAGAAAGGAGGAAGGAAGTAGAAAGGAAGGAAATGAGAGAGAGAGAGAAGAGGAAATGAATAAATGAAGAAAAGGTGGGAGGGAATAATAAGTTTCAGCACTGTTTTAGACATTCAGAAACTAAAATTTAAATTATGTTTCACAAATTTCTAATACATTTTTAAGAGAATAAATACCTTTCTTGAATTTCTTGACATGAAAGAGTTCAAATTTCTAAGATACCTTTGATCACAAGGTCCTAAGAATTTATATTATGAAATGCCCTACATGAGGTGTCTGTGAACAGGGCATAAAATGCAGGAATTATAATTTTATTGTCTAATCTATAGGAGTGGAGATGTATTATTTACAGTTTTAGCAATTAGTTCATAGCAACATGCTCAGTGTCCATGCAATTTATTTTTATACTACATTTGTCATTATTTATACCTTTAACTAGTAATTTATTAATTTCTTACTCATTTTACATGAACTCATTTTATAGCAATTTAATAAAGCAATAATTTTACATACATGGCATATAGGGTGGCTTGTTAAGAGTTTCATTCTTGCAACCGCTGACAGAACCATTCACAAAGTTCGATGGCTCATTCATATCCTGAAATATGTTATCAAAATAATTTCATGATATCAGAGATTGTGTAGGCTTTGCTAGCGAGGGCATTGACAGGGAGATAAACACTCCTGCAACTCAACTCTCCAATGCTACCTTTCTTTCTCATCCCTCCAGCTCTAGATGGCTACTAAACTCTTAAACTACTAAACTGCTCTGACTGTTAATATTTCCAAAACAAAACCACTAAGGCTGCACTTACAATCCATAACCCATCAAACTTCAAGCTCTTCTTTGGTTCTCGAGGATTTGTGTAGAGTTCACGTATTTCTTTCTTCCACCATGCAACTGTGCTATTACGCAAGAAGTCCGGAAAAGCAACATGGGCTTTGTACAGCTGTAAGAGCAACAATATCACATACTCGCACTTTAGTTCTCAGATCTTGAGTAGAAAATATGGAGACCAGATGAAAAGATAAGCAACTACTTGTATCAGGAACTACCCTACTCAGTGACTCACCAAAATTCAGCTCTTCTACGTATTCAGAATTTATTGTGGCCCAAAGAGATCAGGAAGACTAATATTTTATTCTTCATTTTCTTGGAAGTTTAGGTAGTCTTAAATGTCTTCAAAAAATACATTATCTTGTGATGGGGATATATATATATATATCACAATATATATATTGTGATAGGGTATTTGATCACGGTGTTAATTACTGGTACCTAAATCATAGAAATTTACAGATACTTTTTCTACTCTGGTCAAATGAATGGCATCAAATATACAAGGAGAGTGACCGATAGATTGGAAGAGATACTAAATATCTAAGCTAAACAGTCAAGAAAAAGAAACATTTCTTTTAACTATATTTTATATTTTATACATTTTTACACAAATTAAGACCTAGACTATTCATAACCTTTCCAATAAAAATATCCTGAATTTTAACTCATTATTTTCAAGCAACCATATTGTTGAGTAAAAGGTATACATGCAAAGATGTTCCCTTTATAATTTTGTGTAAAACAGCTCACCTTCCTTGCCATTTTTCAATTTGAGATCTCTTTGTCAGGAGATTACTAACTTATAAACACTCAATTTAAACTAGATTACTAGCTTATAAACTCAATTTAGAGCTTTTTAGTAAAACACTGGGATAAAATGTCATTGCTCTTTATCTATTAAGGTAATAAAAACTTATGTATAATTTTGTACCTTAACCTGAGTTTCATGGTCTAGGGACTCGTTCACTTTTACATTGGGCAGTTCTGGCAAAGCCTATAGAAAAAAGAAAATTTTAAACCTTTATACAGCATATTATACCATATAATGTTAACCATTAGACTATAGTGATATATTATACCCCTAAAATTATGTGGTATCTGTACTGTAAGTAAGTTGTAAACTGAATAAATATATTTATTTGGTGAAAATGGGCTGGGATTTCTAGAGTCATTTTATAAGCTGTCAGCGTAAGTGTGTCATAAACATATCTTCTAAACAATTATTTTTCAGATGATTGTTCTGCGATATACCTGCTTGTCGCTCAGGTTACTTCTGGTTCTGCACTCAGAAATTTCTCCTGGCAGGCTCTGGGGACCGCTCGAGATGCCAAGGATTGAACCTGATTGACCACATGGAAGGCATTTGCCCTACCCAACTGCTATCTCTTCAGCTCCAAAATACCCTTTATAGATACAAAAGTGAAATAGAAATCTCAAGAACTGAGAATAAGTTTCTTTCACAAGTCACCTATTAAGCTGCTTCTTAAGTTCTTGGAGACCGTAAGTCAACTAGCACTAAAAAACCCATAATCAACCATGTTTATGTATAACTAGAAGAATATTAACTATATCCATTGATTAACCTATTCAATAACTAAATAAGGGCTAGAGTGATAGCACAGCAGTAGGGCATTTGCCTTGCATGCTGCTGACCCAGGACAGTATTTCAAATCTCAGCATCCCATATGGTCTTTCTGAGCCTGCCAGGAGTGATTTCTGAGTGCAGAGCCAGGAGTAACCCCTGAGAGCTACTTGGTGTGACCCCAAAACAAAGAACAACCAAAAAAACACTAAACAATAACTAAACACTACATGCTAGATATTCTCCCATGAGCTCTCTCTACTGAGATTTAGAAATTATAGATTTCTTATTTTCTAAAAATTTACAGATATAACAACACATGTTTAATTATATAGTCTCAAGTACCATATTCTCGGAGGACAAACATATAGAGAAGAAAGACTAATAAGAAAAGTAAACCCCATGACCAAATATAATATAAAAAAGAATACTGGATTAGTTGTGAAGTGCAGATACTTCAAGGAACTCTAAAAAGCAATATTCAAAGACACCAAAAGCTTAACATGTACTCTAAGAATAGGACAAAGCCTTCTAGAAGGACAGAGCAGAATTTGAAACATAACTAGGAAATTCTGCCATTTGAAATTAGGTAACGCTGTTTCCACCTAAAATTCTATTGCTGTAAATTGAACAATGACGATGAGGTATAACAAGTAATTAAAGGAGAAAAAATATAATTTTAGGACATAAAATTATTTAGATATGAAGGCTATTTAAAAATCTTAGAACCGAGTATGGGGCCGGGCGGTGGCGCTGGAGGTAAGGTGCCTGCCTTGCCTGCGCTAGCCTAGGACGGACCGCGGTTCGATCCCCTGGCGTCCCATATGGTCCCCCAAGAAGCCAGGAGCAACTTCTGAGCGCATAGCCAGGAGTAACCCCTGAGCGTCACAGGGTGGGGCCCAAAAACCAAAAAAAAAAAGAACCACAGATACACTCCACGTTTTGAGGGTGGGTGACTCAGAAAGACAGATTTAGTCCATTTCAAAAAAAGTTCTTTTTTACTATTATATATTCAACAGGAGCATATAAGGATATGATACCATAATATTTCCAGACAATGCTACAAGGCTGATATTTTATAGGATTTGAGCTGCAGCCAATTAATATTTATTGAGTTAATCAGTATCAGACTTTTACTCAGTCATAATTTATTAATTGCCCAATGTATTTCTTAAGATTTATTTAGAGTTTGTTTTAATCAAGATATTGCAGTGCTAAACCACTATAGGCATTTCCTTCCAGAATTACCTTTCCCCAGATAATATCACTGTTGTCAGACCATTTGATAAATACATTGTTTTCCTTTCCTCTGGTGAAAGTGAGATACTCGGTCTCATTGCCAGATATGGCAGGGTTCTGCAATGAAAGGGTTAAAAAAGAATGTGAAGAACAAATCTCCAAGAAATTGTTTTTCTGAGATGGTAACAATTTGCAGTGCCTATATTAATAGTGGACTCTGCACCCCATCACCACCCCTACACACAAATAAATCTACAGATAAATTGTCCTGTGGCTACTAAGTGGTAAAGTAAGATCATAGATTCATGTTTCTCTGTACAATTCTAAGTCAAAAGAAGTATGCTAATATTTGAAGATAATATTTAGAGATAAGCCAGGTTCCTATGAAATTATCCTCAATTAGAAATAGTCAAAGTGCTATTTCTCCACATTATAATAACAAGTATTCTTAAAGACACAAAACTTTTGGGGGACTAGAGTCTCATGTTTAGGCCTGTATCTCAAGTCCCTAAATTTCAGTACAAAAGACTGGAGCATGTGCTTTGCATGAAGGAAATCAGAGTTCAGTTCTCACCCCTAACCTTTAAGCACTGAGCCACAGAGAAAAGTAGCTGCCAAGTACTGCTAAGTGTGCCCCCAAAACAAGAGAGACAAAAATACAGAGAAACAGAGAGAACATAGAAGTGATTTTTAAAAACTCGGTGTTTAATAAATGAATGAATAAAAGTCATAAAATTATCCCTTAATATTTTAAAGCTGAAAGTCAGGACCATTTCCAGATAACTATTATCAAGATACAACATTTATGTAAAAATGATATATTGGTGATCTGGATCTTAATTTAGTGCTTTATTTTTTTTAATTTAACTAAAAAAAATGAAGTTTCCTGAGTCCTATCCGATGGAACAATGGTATCACTTTAGAGGTTTGGAACTCTCAAAGGTAAGATCATTTTAAATATAGATTTTTTGCTAAATCAAAGCCTAAGGCAATGAAACATTTTTCTATTTTTAGAAATTTTTGGTTTTGTTTTGGGGCTACAGCAGCTTAAAAGAAAATATAACCAACATAAATCTAAATACATACCAGAATGAGAACAAATCTCATACCATCTTTCTTCATTTGCTCAATCACAAGGCTAAGGTTTTGAAAGTTGGGACTGAGGGTAAAGTCCAACTTCCGGTTCATGTAATCGATGTCTATATGTTGGACATCCTACAGGAAGAAAAGTCAAAATATGTGGGTCCCCAAGGTCTTGACATAGGCAGAGAAATTGTTATTATAGGATCATTGTAGTATACTGCTAACTGCAAAGGATTGACGAACTTCTTTGTTTTGATCCCTTGAATTTTAAAGAGTAGCAGCATGGCATAAAATTTAAAAACTGAGCCATAGAAAGTAGGGCAAGTAGGGCACTTGCCTTGAATGCAACTGACTCTGGCTTTATTCCTGGCAGTCATGTGGCCCACTAAACCCACCAGGAGTGATTCCTATTACCACCAAATGTGGCACCCAGACAAACAAATAAAAACAAACAAAACAAAAATTTAAGAACAATGTTTTTCTCACAATGGAACTGTAAATTAATGGAGGACAAGCTCTATAGCTATATAACTAATTTTCTTTATATTCAAATAATCATCAGTAATGTGTTTTCCATTTATAATTATCTAAAAGTCTCATGACTAAATTAAAACACAGACTGAGTAAAGTTCGCATACATAGGGAATCTGGGATTTGATCATTTCATTGTATAAATTGAAGATTTCCAAATCACTCTGGTAACCATGGCGACCCAGCTGGAATCCCAGGGCCCAGTATGGTACCATTGCTGGATGACCAATCAACTAGAATGAAAAAGGGAAAAGAATAAAATTAGTTAGACTTCATAGGAAAGCAATTTGAACACTTATACTGACTTATTACTGCAATTTCTTATTTCTCAAGAGATGTAAGATAAATGTGGAACAATCAGAGGTTTGCAGGATGATAGAAAGTCTCTCTATATTCTGGGATTACAGGAACTCCAGGAAATTTTATATCGATAGTGTTTATGACAGATTAGAGAGGGAGGTTATTTAGTAAATAGTCATAGGGAGAGTTTAATAATAAGAGACATGATCAAGTAAATAATCAACAGACATATAAGAGTATCAAACTTAATAGGCTCTTAACATTAAAATCTGTCTGAGGAAAAAATATGTCTGAGAAAAGGAAATAATGTAGTAGGGATATATAAGAATAGTAAGAAAAATGGACCTATCTTAGTTTCAATAATATTATAATATTTATATCTAATATATATATTTATATTTGACTGTTTACATAATAGGGCCTAACTCTGACCTCAGTATATTGCTGAGTTACAAGCTCAGGAGTTGGCCCCAAAACCATAAAAAAGTCCAAAATTCCTCCTGTGGTTCTGAATGTCAGGGCAGGAGTAGGCTGTAATGTAACATCTGCAGGAGGGAAACCAAAAGAATAAGATAAGCATCTTTGACATTGTAAATTGACAAAGTAGGGAATCTGCCCTAAATGTTACTCTTTTCACCCTCTATCTTTCATGCATACTTATATAAAGTCTTTTCTTATGTTGTTGAATTAGAAACAGAATTGCAGATATCTCAAATAATTTTGATCTGAACATTCATTAAAGAAAGGCGAGGTAAGGAAAGAAAGAAAGAAAGAAAGAAAGAAAGAAAGAAAGAAAGAAAGAAAGAAAGAAAGAAAGAAAGAAAGAAAGAAAGAAAGAAAGAAAGAAAGAAAGAAAGAAAGAAAGAAAGAAAGAAAGAAAGAAAAGAAAGAAAGAAAGAAAGAAAGAAAGAAAGAAAGAAAGAAAGAAAGAAAGAAAGAAAGAAGAAAGAAAGAAAGAAGAAAGAAAGAAAGAAAGAAAGAAAGAAAGAAAGAAGAAAGAAAGAAAGAAAGAAAGAAAGAAAGAAAGAAAGAAAGAAAGAAAGAAAGAAAGAAAGAAAGAAAGAAAGAAAGAAGAAAGAAAGAAAGAAAGAAAGAAAGAAAGAAAGAAAGAAAGAAAGAAAGAAAGAAAGAAAGAAAGAAAGAAAGAAGAAAGAAGAAGAAAGAAAGAAAGAAAGAAAGAAGAAAGAAAGAGAAGGAAGAAAGAAGAAAGAAAGAAGAAAGAAAGAAAGAAAGAAAGAAGAAAGAAAGAAAGAAAGAAAGAAAGAAAGAAGAAGAAAGAAGAAAGAAAGAAAGAAAGAAAGAAAGAAAGAAAGAAAGAAGAAGAAAGACAGAAAAGAAAGACAGAAAAGAAGAAAGAAAGAGAAAGAAAGAAAGAAAAGAAAGAAAGAAAGAAAGAAAGAAAGAAAGAAAGAAAGAAAGAAAGAAAGAAAGAAAGAAAGAAAGAAAGAAAGAAAGAAAGAAAGAAAGAAAGAAAGAAGAAAGAAAAAGAAAGAAGGAAGGAAAGAAGGGAGGGAGTGAGGAGGGAGGAAGGAAGGGAGTGAGAAAGGGAGGAAGGAGAGGAGGAAGGAAGAAGGAAGAAAAGGAGGGAGGGAGGGAGGAAGAAGAAGACGGAGGGAGAGAGAAAGGAAGGAAGGAGTGGAGGGAGGGAGGAAAGAAAGAGGGAAGGGAGGGAGGCTAACATGCTACAATAAAAATAAGGTTATTTGAGATTAGAAACCATTTTTAATCAAAATAATATTGCTTATGCCTGGCATGGCACCCTTACTAAACTTCGACTCAATGATAAACTAGTAAATGGAGAGTCTATTATCCCATTTCTATTGGTAGTCCAGCTCTCAATGAAGCTGTCATAGCAATTGCTGGTGGATCCTTGAAACTACGCCTCTGTCTTACCCATGGCATTGCTGTTAAGCAGGAGCACTCCGTGAGCACTGCCATCCTCTTCCAGAGCCATATAGTAGGGGTGTGTGCCATAGGAATTTGTCCTGTACTGGGAGGTCATGGTAAGAGTAGGCAGATCATCAAAAATTGCTTTTCATTTTCCATATCACAAGTCCAAATAGAAAACACTATTCAACAATAAAGATTCAGCACAATGTCACCCCTTATAAAGACATTCTTAACTCCTCTTCACCCCCAAATAAGTAGCAAATAAGTAGCTTTGCATCCTTCCCATGCTCTACCCTCTTGTTTATCATTACATACTTATGACACTATTACATGTTGGTTATCATTATTTTTGAACCTTATTGCTAATCTATAAACCTATGCAAAAGGAAGACTATGGGGCCAGAGTAATAGCACAGGGGTAAGATATTTGCTTTGCATGCAGCTGAACTGGGACGAACCCTGGTTTGAACCCTGGCATCCCATATGGTCCACCCAGCCTGCAAGGAGCAATTTCTGAGCACAGAGCCAAGAGTAATCCCTGAGTGTCACCGGGTGTGTCTCCCCCCAAAAAAGAAAGACTATGGACTATGGTATAAATAAAAGAAAAAAAAAGAAAAAAAAGGAAAGACTATAATTATTAAATAAGATAGTGTCCTATTCCATGTGCATAAGACATGTAAGTAAAGTTATTAAATAAACAGAGCCCTTAAAAATAAATAGGCCCCTTTATCCATAAAAAAAAAACTATGTCTTTTTGGGATAGCAAAGCTAAACATGTGGCTAATTTTATCTGAGAACAGACTATCATCATTAAGTTAAAATGATTAACAAGACTGCATATAAGTGCATATAGACTAGAAATTTACCTAGAGCTAAACTGATTAACAATTTTACCTCTGGCGGTTCATCAAGAGCAAACATTCCCCATGTGCTCCAGGTCATGTTTCTTCTGAAAGATGTGTGATCGGTTTCCCCAAAACCATAGATGTACTGAGAGGGGAGGCGAGTGGAAATGGAAAGGAACATATCATTGAAGGTGAAGCCAGGTAGCTGAGAGTCCCAACTGCAACAGAAAGGGAAATCTTCATATTGTGCTGATAGCAGGCGGAAGCCAGCACCAGACACATTTTGGGTTGTTTAACTGTTTCAGATTACTCCCAAAGTTATGACCCTTCTGAATTCAGATTCCCATCTTGTGAGACGTTGCAGGTCTTAACCACAGCCATGGCTTACTGCCATGACCATTGGCTGCAATTTTGTCCTGCACGTGGTAAGACCATGAACTTCCTTTCTGGGCCATGTGCTGCTGGAAAACAAGACCCAGATTTCCTTCACCTCTTTACTTCTAGTTTGATTACTTTGCATATAATTTTTAGTAATATGTTAAGATATGTATGAATAAGATAGAAGCAAATTTTCAAGTCAGAAGTATGTACTAATTTTTCTGGACCTGTCATGAAAGTCACACACAGAGAGAGCCAAAGGTTATGTATGTATAGAGCACATCTCTGGCGGGATGGGGAACTCAAAGACCCATATTGAGTCCAGGGCTTTAAGCCACTCATTTCTGAAGCAAGATCAGGGCTGAGGAAAGTTAATTTTTTTGTGCTTAATGTTGTGGAAAGGCTTTACGTCTACAGAGCTGAGAGTAATTTGGAAGTCTGCTTTCTCTCCTAACTTTCTCTCCTTTCCCACTTTCTTGAGCACGTTATTTCATGAGCCAGTCTATAGAACTTATTTCTCTATTAGTTACTTGCTGTACATTACAGTTTTATGTTCAATTTAACAAGCACAATTGAGAGAACCTGAATAGTTTTTCTCTGATAACTAGTAGCACATAGTTTTTTAAATTCTTGTTTGATTTTTTCCTAACTAACTACAAATAGAAAATAAAATCTCTTTTGAAACCTAGGGAAAACGATGTCCTTTCTGTTTTGCAAATTCAATCATCTATGTGTAGAGTATCTAAGATTAATATCTATTGGGATTAATAAGCAACATTAAAATTAGGTTTAGAAACTTGCTAATGAGAACTACATAAATAGTGCTTACATCACAGTGTTGGAGCTTTTTCGCCGAATCTGAATTCCAAATGGATTGTTCTGAATCTGAACATCATATAGACAGTTTTCAGGAGAGCCCACTGGGGAAGGAGGGGTATTCAGTGTCACTGGAACCTCATACCTTTTACGGTTGGCATCATAGATCTGACAAAAAGAGAACAGGAAACTTCCTGGTAAAAATCAAGACAAAAATTCCTCATGTCAACTCATATAATTAAAATATTATATTTTATGTCTATTTTGAGTCAGCTAACCAAAGTAAATAAATTGGAGACCTACCCACCTACCATACCTTATATAGATAATGAGTTCAAAAATCCCCATTCAATTCAAATTCCCATTCAAAGTCATAGAGGAGATATCCTATCAATTATTTGTGGTACAAGCACAGAATTTGATTGATAGAACACACTTGGTCTTGGAATAGGTAGATAAACCCTGGAGCCAGGGGATTAGGGGTCTCTCTGCCCTGCTGCACTCGCTGGCTTTAGGTTCTTTGCCTCTTTTGGTCTTTGACCAGGATGGAGGCCAAAGGAAGATGGCTGAATTATAAGATGCAGGGCTAAGAATGGCCGAATGCTTGAAAGGTTATGAGATAGGCCACACACCTGTGGTGGTCAGGGCATGAATAAAGATGATGCTTCCTAATGCCTGCCTGTGAGTGAGTTCTATACCCGTCGCTTTCCTGAACCCCAGACCCGCCGGTAAATGGGGAATAAAGCCACGTGGCCGGGGCCAAAAAACAAAGGCCTCCATCCTTCACCATCCATCGCCATCCAGCTCCATCGTTAATTATTTAATGCAACAACTTTTGTGTTGATGAAAGTGGCATGTAAACATATATCTGTGTAAAGTTATGCATAAGAATGTGTGTGCTTGCTATATATTGAAACTTTGGGTGCCAAAAGATGCAATTCAATGGCATACATGAAACCCTGAGTTCTATCCCTGGGATTCCCTAAATCTTTCTAACCCCAACCACCACCCAAATTGAGTTTTCATATTAAATCTGAGATCTTCTTACTGGTTAAGCTTATGAATATTGCATCTTGCTTGTTTTGTATTTGGGGGCCACACCAGAAATAGTCAAGCTTACTCCTGACTTGCTCAGGGATCACTCTTGTTCATGCTTTGGAGACCATATGTAATGACAGGTATCAAATACAGATCACTGTGTGCAAAGAAATACTTCACATCAGACTGTACTATCACTCTGACCCCTGGGTGTTGCAGTTTTTCATTTTTAGAGATTTTTTTGACACTACCAGGTATTTCTACCTGCCTACAGAATTTATAGTTGGTAAATGACAAGGAAAATGACAAAGTATTGTGTTACTGATCCTACCCTAATCAATAATTGTGCCCCACCCTAGCATGTGACCTGGTGATAGTATGTTGGATTATTCCTTACTTGGTATTCTGCTGCCACCCTAGGGTGGTACCTGATTCTTGTCAATAAAAACAAGGGTCTGAGGAAGGCTTGGACTCATTCTTCAGCCTTCTTCCACTGAATAAAGCTGTAGTCTCCTGAAACCTGATTGTTATGAGTTTTTTTTCCTCGTGGCTACCCTGAACCCTCAGACCCCGCCAGCTGGAGGGGGTTGCAGACATGTGGCCTAGGCCTGCAGAGAAAGTCCTCACACCCTCCATCTCCATCCATCCCATAGCCATCCAGTCCCATCCAGGGCTGTTATTCTACAACAAAGCATTACCATTTTGCTCTATAAACCTTTTCCTTAAGTGGTATGTACCCACACATTACATTAAGGCCATCTTAAATTTGTGCTTCCCATAGTCTTTGGGAACTTGTTAGAAAACTGAACAGACTTCCTAACTTCCTAAATATGATTCTTTCATTTTCATAATAGCACCCTAAAGTTATTCATCAAAGTAAACTGTGTAAAGCATTATTTAGGCCTGAGCTATCCAAAGCAATATCCATCAGCCTTTCGTGTTCAATAAGCACTTAAAATGTGGAAGTTTGAGTTAGAAGTTCTGTAAGTGTGAAATACTTGAATCGGAAATCTCACTGTGATTCAGAGCATCAAAATATGTTTCATCTTTGTACTTGGTGTACATTCTGAAGTGATCATCATTTAGCAAAATGATTAAAGAAAATGCCACTAACATCAATCCCATTTGATCATTTTAAAATATGTCAATACCGCATTGATCACATTAGACAAAAATGATTCACATTGAATTTCCATTAAAAAAGGAGTCTCAAAACATTGTGAAAAGTTTAGCCACAGCTACAGCATTACCTGGGGACATTCTATAAATGAAAATTCTCAGAATGAAGACTTTAGGGGTGAGGCCTAAGCTTTCTATAAGTTGTAAAAAGTTCTACAGGGGGCTCTGTTGAATGCTAAAGTTAAAAATCACTGCCTTAGGGGGCTGAAGAGATAGCATAGCGGTAGGGCTTTTGTCTTAGATGCAGAAGGATGGTAGTTCGAATCTCGACATTCCATATGGTCCCCCAAGCCTGCCAGGAGCGATTTCTGAGTGTAGAGCCAGGAATAACCCCTGAGTGCTGCCGGGTGTGACCCAAAAACAAAAATCACTGCCAGAAATAGAACTTTAGTGATAAAAGTGGGCTAACACCATAGATTTCCCAGGCACATTTTCCCTCTGGGCTGTAACGGTTCATAGGGCTGTTAGTGATATAGAGTACTTATTAATGTAAAAAATGATAAATATTGTTGATTTTTATGTTCTGTTCTAGCTAATTAAGTCCCCTAAGTTTTGAAATTAACCTCTCTGGCATAAACTGTAAAATGAAATATTTGAAAAGGATGTTTCACAACCATGGTTTTCTACATCATAACCAGGAATCAGACTTCTACCAGAGAAGGCTCAACTGCTGCCTTGGCATTGACTTACTCCAGAGAAAGTTCTTATGACACCCTGATGACTAGGTAATAGCAACAACCTTCTTTCAGGGTAGCGTTCATTGCATTGCCACCTGATGATGAGATGAAACCAGAAGACTCTCTGTGTCACCCTGACTTTAATATAGGATCTATACAGAAACCATGATTTCTAAGTACAGAAACCTGACAGCAACAACTGTGATTGTGAAGAGCTTTTACTGGGATCACAGAGAAAGACTTTGGGATTGGACAACCGAGTATGTCTGGAGCCTGGAGTTGGTCTTATGGCAAAATACTTCATGGGTAAGGTCTCTCTGTTTTTAGGCCACAGGTTTTTCCTTTTAATTTCTCCCATATTTTGCTGTGCCTATGTAAACAACAAAAACTGCCACACACACATACACCTTTTTATTGTAATTTGTTATCTTTCAGAAAAGATCTTACTAAACCTTTTGCTATTGTATTAATGACTTAATTAGAGATACAATAATTTTCACAAATATACTTGCTACTGAACTTTATCTTCTTCTTTTTCTTCCATTATACTTTTTTAGTTTTTCTTTCTATTTTTAATAACTTTTCTTTTTGTCATCTTGAAACAAATGTATTATGTTCATTATGTTAACTATGTGATGCGTTTTTTAAATAAAAATAAAAAAATAAGATGTTTCAATGACTTCTCTTCCTTCACTTACAGTTATACATGAATATTGCTTTCCATAAGGTTAGAAATTGCAACCCAAAGCTTACCTTGAACTGTAGCTATGCTTCAGTGTGGTAGGTCACCTTCACATTGAGGACGCTGACCTCTGCAGAGAGAGGACCAGATACTGCAGCTGCAGGTGGAGGCGGCACACCCTGTGATGATGGTGGGGATGGTGATAGTCTTGGTATTGATTCAGGGGGAAGGTAAGTAAGTTGCATTGTGATGCCCGTAGACAGATACTGAATGTTACTGGCTGCATAATTAGGGATGGTGTCATAGTAGCATATGGGCACTCCAGGGACTTTTGTCTCCTAGAATAAGGATAATCCAGTCAATTGTATGCAACAGTTCAAGTTTCTACCTATTGAATTTGGTCATAAGATTATTATATCATGCACATTATTATAGGTTGAATTATATTTCCTTATGCAAAGATATTTAGTCCTAACCTCTGGTATCTGAGAATGTAGCTTCAGTTGGATTAGTTTATTTATAAGTTAAGTTTCTTTGTTTATTGTCAAGTTTATTGTCAAGTCTTTTATGGATTTAACAATCCATATTAAACATTGAATTTTATCTAAGAAGCACATACACAAAATGAAAAACCTACATGAAGATGAAGTAGAAATCAGAGTGAAATTCTAATAAACCAGAAACATAAAATTGTCACCAAACTACTAGAAATTAGGAGAGAGATATGGAACCAATTTTCATTTCATAGTCTTCAAATAAACCAGCACTCTTAGCTTGGCCTATTGAGCTCATAGTTCTAGCTCTGAGATAATCCACTTCTGTTGTTCAAGGTCACAAGTGTATGGTATGTTGTTATAAATGTTCTAGCAAATGGTGCATTCATTTCACACATATGCACACACACAGATGTCCCTTCTAAGGGGGAGGAGGAAGTTTGTTATAGTAGCATATAGGCATGCCAGGGACATTTGTCTCCTAGAATTAATAAGGATAATTCAGTCAGTTGCATGTCACAGTTCAAGCTTCTATATACTGAAATTGGTCATATCATGCACTTTATTATTGGGAACTTGTTAGAAATATGAAAAGGCTTCCTGAATTCCTGCATCTCTGAGTGTTTTGCTGCCCTATACTGATAACTAAACTATTATAATGAGAAAAAGACTAATTTCTTCAATGTTTTTTTTTATTTTTAAAGTATCACCTCTCTATGCCACATAGTCAAATAGTCAATAGTCCAAAAAAAAAACCTCAATATAGAGTGCATACACAATCTATAATTGCCATCTTATTCAGCTGGATTTTCAATGCTGTAATGGAGTCACAGAATGAAATTATATTCTTCAATTTCTTGCATGACACAACCCAGATTTCAGCCCAGCACCATTTTTGGCCTTGTAAGCAACATACTGACCATCCCTGGATATATCCCCCAAACTAGAAGAAAACTACCTACCAACTAAGATGATAACTTAATATACCAGTTAGCACAACGAAGTACCACTATTAAATATATAGTTTTTATACAATGTTTTCTAATTATTTTTTTCTTTTGTAACTTTTTGTCCCTCTTGGGGAAATATGCTTATGCTTTTTACCTCCCAAAGGCACCCCCGATTCTTTGCAACTGTCCTGGGAGGACATTGGGGTCTTCAGGGAAGCAGTTAAACTTCTCCAGGTCATTAACTGTAAACTTCCACTCAATGGAAAAATTTGTTCCCAGATCCAGTCCTGTGATATTCTGAATATCCACCACCTGAGGAAAGAGAAGCAAAATCTAGGTAAACTAGGTGATCTAGGTCATCTAGTTATTCCTGGATATGGTGCTTTCCCTGAAAGTCTGTAAGTCAGAATGGGTAGTGATGGGTTAGTCCTTTCCTGGATTTCCCTTTGCCATGATATACTAGCTTGTTTTCTGAGTCTCCTTTTCATTGTAAGGAGCAGATGTTTCACTTATTTCTGACCTTTCTCATTCTGTGGAGTCACCATAGACTATAGAATGGAGACATATTTGACTTAAGGAGTTCAGATCCCAAGTAGAGCTATCATTATCATACCCAATAGTCTTATAGAGTGCTGCTGATACATTGCATTATAGTATAAGTAATAATAACAGTTAAGCCTTATTTAGCATTTATATTTCTCAAAGATAGCCCTATGCTGTGAATAATTACTCCATTTTACAAGTTGAGGTTCAGAGATCATCTGAATACTTTTTTCAAAAATTCCTGGTAGGGGATGGTAGAGAAAGAAATTAAAAACTCATTCTGCTAATCCTAGTAATAGTTCATCTTTTCACAATCCTAGTAAGAGTTCATCCTTTGCACTATCTGCTGTCAAATGGAAACTTAAGAAAGAATGAATTTCTAGATGCTTGAGATATCCAAACCAACAACTGATAGCTCTTTTTAAAGACTATCATGTAAGAAAATAATTATATAGTAGCACAATCAAATTAGCCTTTGTGTTTTATTCAATTGTTGTCCTCTATAACAAAATAGTTAAAAATGTGAAGACATACAAATTGTGTCTCAGATTCTTTAAGTTAAAGGATATAACACAATTATAAATTTTCAGAATGAAGGTCAGTGTATTGGATAATTATCTTTTATCATGTTTGGGATCAAATGTCTAGTTTGAAATTTTCCCAACAAGCTGTTTTCTCCCCCAGAGTCCCCAAACACTATCTACAATATAACCATAATGTATGTAGAGATCAGGGCTACATGTTTGTGTGTGGAGGGTGGGCTTGTTTGTGTGTGTCTTTTTTTCAAACCTTTCTGCACATGGGACTTCTCAGCAAGTATTGTATCTGAGGTTGCCCAAAGTTAAAACAAAGAAAAATCTAGTTATTGGGATCTCAGACAGGAATTTCCACAAGGCTTCTGCAAGTTGGAACCATACCCACCTTTGCTGAAGCATTGTAGATAAAAGTTGAGATGGAGGTGGATTTGTTGTTATACAAGATGGTAAAATTATCAGGTTTCTTGTCCATTCCCAAGATTTTGATGTCTGTAAACATGAGGTTGGAACTACTTGTATAATTATTATGTATAGTATTTGCTTTTAAATGGTTCTGGAAAGAAAACAAAGTTTAATTACTTTTCTGTGTCCAAATACTATCCAACATCTTTCTGAGATAAGTACCAGGGTAATTGTACCTAGGAATTTTTCTAATTCTTAGCCAGTCTACATCTGTTAACTATCTACGATGTTTACTTATAAGCATTAAGTCACTGGTAATTCATTGACTCATTAGTTAGAAAATATGTATTTGACATCAGAGAACTTTCACAGACAAAATGAGCTCAGTGAGACAAACATAAAGACAGTACTTATGTACACAAATGTATAGACAAAAATATATATATAAAACAATGTTCAAGTAATTTTGATTCTTTTTTTTTTGCAGTTTATTTATTTATTAATTGGTTTTTTGAGCCACACTCGACAATGCTCAGGGATTACACCTGGCTCTATGCTCAGAAATCACTCCTGGTAAGCTCGGGGGACTATATGGGATGCCAGCAATTGAACTGGGTCTGTCCCAAGTTGGCTGCATGCAAGGCAAATGTCCTACAGAGCTATCTCTCAGGCCCCAATTTGGATTCTTATTTAATTTACATTTACCAGTAAATTTTTAAATTTTTATTTAATTTTAAAATAAATGCACCAAAATAAAATGCATGCCCAAAGAGTACCATCTAAAAGAGATCCAAAGAGAAGGACACCAAGACACATCCTAGTGACTATGACAAATCCCACAGATAGGGATACAATACTGAAAGCAGCAAGATCAAAAAGGGAAATTACATTCAAAGGAGCATTCTTAAGATTTACAGCAGACCTGTAACAAGAAACCTCAAGGGCCAAAAGGCAGTGGGTTGGATATAGTGACAAAACTCAATAAAATGAATACTTCATCTAGAATACTGCACTCAGCCAGACTCACTTTCAGGTTTGAAGGAAGTATACTATCTTCACAGATAAACAACAATTCAGAAAAGTTTACAGACTCAAAACCAGCCTTAAAAGTAAAACTGACAACACAGACCAATAGGCACACAAATTTCTACACAAATAGGACACTAAATCCCATGACAATTATCTCTCTCAATGTCAGTGAACTAAATGCACCATTTAAGAGACACAGAGTGGCAAAATGAATCAAAAAGTTGAATCCAACGTTTTGCTGCCTACAAGAAACACCTTGGAATAGTCAGAACAAACATAAACTCAAAATCAAAGGCTGGAGGAAAATCATCTAAGCAAAGCAACCCCCCAAAAAAGCTGGAGTAACCATATTAATATCAGATGACACAAACTTTAGACTCAGAAAGTTATAAGGGACATAGATGGTCATTTTGTACTAATCAAAATGCTAATCATATTTGTAATAAATATATATGCATCCAATGAGGGATCAGCAAAATATTTAATACTGTTGTTGACAAATCTGAAAGAAGATATTAATAGCAACACAATAATAGTGCGAGACCTCAATACTGCACTGTCCCCCCTTGATAGGGTGAAATCTAACAAGAATATACTAGCTTTGAAAAGATAAATGAAAGAAAGTGGACTAGTAGATATATATAGGGCACTCCATCCCCAGAAAACTGGATTACACATTCTTCTCCAACGCACATGGGTCATTCTCCAGAATAGACCATATGCTGGGCCCATAATACATATCTCCATAAAATCGAGAGATAAATATTGTATAGACTACCTTCTTCAGATCAAGGCACTGCAATTAGAGTTGAACTACAGATGGACACAGAAGAAAAAACTTTAACACCTGGAAAATAAACAGCTCATTACTGAACAAACAGTTGGGTAAGAGATAAAAATCAAAGAGAAATCAAAAACATTCCTGGAAACAAATGACAATGAAGAAACAAATTACCAGAATTATGGGACACAGCAAAAGCAATATTAAGAGGAAAATCTATTGCCTTGCTAGCACCACATCAGAAAGGAAGAAGGAACCTATATAAAAAGCTTCATGACACAGTTTATAATAATTAACAAAAGAAACCAAAAATAGATAGGCAGAAGGATATAACAAAGCTTAGAGCAGAAATCAATGAAGTGGAAATCAATAAAACAATCCAAAAGATCAACAAAAGCAAAAGTTGGTTCTTTGAAAAAATAAACAAGATTGATAAAACACTAGCAAAACTCACAAAGAAACAGAGAGAGAGAAACTTAATAAACTGGATTAGACATGAAAAGGGGGAGATCACTAGAGAGTCTGCAAAGATTCTAAGGGTAGTCAGAGACTACTTGAGAAACTCTATGCCACAAAACATGAGGATGTGGGAGAAATGAGTAAATTCTGGTTAAACCAGGATGATCTAGTATATTTAAACAGACCCATACTACCGAGGAAATTAAAATGGTAATCAAAAGTCTTCCCAAAAACAAAAGCTCAAACTCAGATGAATTTACTAATGAATTCTTTCAAAACTTTTAAGAGGAACTACTGCGAATGCTTTTCTGGGCTCTTTCATGAAATTGAAGAAAACAGGAACACTTCCAAATAGTTTTTTTTTTTTTTTTTTTTTTTTTTTTTTTTTTTGGTTTTGGGCCACACCCGGCTTTGCTCAGGGTTACTCCTGGCTGTCTGCTCAGAAATAGCTCCTGACAGGCACGGGGACCATATGGGACACCGGGATTTGAACCAACCACCTTTGGTCCTGGATTGGCTGCTTGCAAGGCAAACGCCGCTGTGCTATCTCTCCGGGCCCACTTCCAAATAGTTTTTATAAAGCTAACATCACCTTGATATCAAAATCAGATGGAGATGCTGACAAAAAAAGAAAATTACAAACCAATATCCCTGATGAGCACATATGCAAAGATCCTCAACACAACCCCGGCAAATAGGATCCAACGCTTTATCAAGGTCATACACCATGACTCCTGCTTCAAAGAATAAAAGAGGACAAACAAAAATGAAGACACATACCCTGCCTCATGGATTGGTAGGATTACATAATTAAAATGGCAATACTTCCCAATGCATTGTAGAGAATTATTGCAATCTCTCTAAAAATACACATGGCATTCTTTAAAGAAGTGGATTAAACACTCCTGAAATTCATTTGGAGCAATAACACCTGTGAATAGCTAGAGCAACCTTTGGGAAAAGGTATATTGGAGGCATAATTTTCCACAACTTTAAATTGTATTACAAAGCTATAGGTCATTAAAATAGCAGTTTTATTGGAATAAAGACAGGCCCCAGATCAGTGGAATAGACTTGAGTATTCAGAGAATGTTCCCAGATAGAAAAATCAATCAATCAATCAATTAATTAAGGGGCAATAAATGCAAAATGAAGCAAGGAAAGCCTCTTCAACAAGTGGTGTTGGCACAACTGGTCAGACCACTTGCAAAACACTCAAACCTCCAGCTAACACCAAGCAATAGGTCAAAATCCAAATGGATTAAAAGACCTGAATATCAGGCCTGAAACCATAAGATATATAGAACAACATGTAGGTAAAACACTCCATGACATTGAGACTAAAGGCATCTTCAGGAGGAAACAGCACTCTCAAACAAGTAGAAGCCAAGATAAACAGATAGAACTATATTAAGCTGAGAAGCTCTGCACCTCAAAGAAAATTAGTGCCTAGGATACAAAAGATACCTACAGAATGGGAGAGAGAAACTATTCACCCAAAACCCACCAGATACGGGGCTAAATATCAAAAATATGAAAGGTACTCAGAACTTAACAAGAAAAAATAATCTAACACCATCAAAAAATGGGGAGACGATATGAACAGACCACTTCTTCAAAGAAGAAATAACAAATGGCCAAAAGAACACATGAAAAAAAAAATCTCCACTTGCCTATTCATCAGGGAGATGCACAAAAAAACAACAACCAAAAAAATAAAACAACAATTAGGTACCATCTCTTGTCACAGAAACTAGCACACATCAAAAAGAACAAGAAACAATTGGTGCTGGTGGGGATGTGGGGGAAAAGGAACTCCCATTCACTGCTGGTGGGAATGCTGTCTGGTCCAGCCTTTAAGGAAAACAATATGGAGATTCTTCAAAAAATTGGATATTGAGCCCCCCATGTGATCCAGCTATACCACTTCTAGCGATATACCCTAGGATCACAAAACACAATACAAAAAGGCCTTCCTCACACCTATATTCATTGCTGTGCTATTTAAAATAGGGAGAATCTGGAAACAACACAGATGCCTTTCAAGAGATGAATGACTAATGAAACTGAGGTACATACTGTATACACAATGGAATATTATGCAGCCATAAGGAGGATGAAGTCATGAAAAGGTCCTATACATGAACGTACATGGGATTTATTATGTTGAGTGAAATAAGTCAGAGGGAGAGAGATAGATACAGAATAGTCTCACTCAGCTACGAGTTTAAGAAAAAATAAAAGACATTATTGTAATAATGCCCAGAGATAATAGAAATGAGGGCTGGAGGGGACCAGCTCATGATATGAAGCTCACTACAAAAAGTGACGAGGGCAGCTAGAGAAATAACAACACTGACTACTATGGTGACAATGTTAAGGAATGAGAGAAGTAGAATGCTTGTCTTGAATACAGGAGGGGGTGTGTTAGGGTAGGGAGGATTGGAGGACAATGATTATGGGAATGTTGCTCTGGTGAAGGGGGTGTTCTTTTTTATGACTGAAACCCAACTACAATCATGTTTGTAATCAAGGTGCTTGAATAGAGATATTATTTATTAAAATAACATTATGTAATGGTCCAATTCATTAGAAAGAAACATCTGAGGAAAAAATATCAATCAATCAATAAATAGAGTAAATAAAGTAGTTAATTACAAAACAGAATAAAATGTTAAGCATTCCACAAAAAAAAAAACCTCAAGTGACAAAAGTGAATCTTTCTACCAACAACATTGGAAACAAGGGACAATAATAGAACTTTAATTATTTTTTTAAATATCTTTATTTAAACACCTAATTACAAATATGATTGAAGTTGGGTTTTCTTGACCTAATCTCATCTTTCTTATAAAGTAACTAAACATTGTTTCACATACTTAAAAGTAAAAGGTAAAGATACCAGTATTTCAAGAAACAATTATGAAAACCAAATCAAGATTTAGCATTAGAGAGATTTATTAAACTTGGTATCTAGACTTGGCATGGTCCATAAAAGATGATGATGATGATAATAATAATAATAGTAATTAATAATAAAATATGGACAATTAAAATCAACAACTTTCAGGCCAGAGCAATAGTAAGTACCAGTGGGAAGCATATGCACTGCATGCATTGATCCAGCTTGATCCCTAAAATCCCTTTTGGTTCCCCAAGCGCTACCAGGAGTAAGGCCTGAGCACAACCAGGTGTGGTTCAAAAACAAAAACAAAAACAAAATTTTCTTCTGTGAAAGACTCTGATTGAAAGGTTGACAGAGAAGCCTACAGGACTGAAAAGACAATATTGATAAATCTTATATCCTACAAAAATATTAGTGTATACTGTATAAAAAACCTTCACATTGAATAAAACAATAAGCTAACCCAGTCCATTAGAAAAAATGAGCAAAAAGTATTTTTGAGTAGACACTTGCAACAAGGATGAAAATCTACACACAAATATAGATCTATGTCATTATACATTTGGTAAAATAAAATTAATACACTAATATTGGCTTTTATAGTACTATTACAAATCCTACCAGAAGTGGCTAACACAATAAGAAAGTAACTACAAACATCAATGCTGGTTAATGATGCGAGAAAAACTGGGTTTATTTGTGTGCTCCTAGTAAAAATTTAAATTGGTACAGCTGCACAATGAAAAATGAGTATACAGTTTTAATTTTGTTTGTTTTGGGACACGTATATCTGTACTCAGGGCTAACCCTGGGCATGTTCAGGTGGGACAATATGGAGTTCCAGAGATCGAACCCAGGTTGGTCTCATACAGAGACTATTACTCAGGGATGCATATCTAGCAGTTTCTTATAAAACAAAATACAATTTCCATAAAATCTAGCAATTGCACACGTGAGCACAGATACTAGTCAAAGAAATCTGTGGTCCATAAAAGCCTGCCCCATGTTTTCATAAGTTCTTTTATTTGTAATAATAGCCCCCAAACTGGAAATAACCCCAGATATTCTTTTTAAAAATACATGGTTATGAGGCCAGAGTGATAGTGCAAGTAGTAAGGATGTTTGCCTAAAAGTGGTCCACCAAGTTTGTTTCCATATATTACATTCCGTATGAATCCCCCAAGCCCTGGCCAGAGTGATTCCCTGAGCAGTTAGGGAGTAAGCTTCTGAGCCCTGCTGGGTGTGGGTTCCAAAATCGAACCAAAAGTAAATAAAAATATTGAAGTTAAAAGAGTTCACAGTTCAACACAAATTGTAAATATATAAATCTTTAAAAACTGCACAGAAATTTTTAAAAAAATGCTAACAGCAGCAAATTGGATGAATTTTGAAGTAATCTTGTTGAGCAAGGAAAGTTATTTCTTGAAGTTAAAGGATATGTGATTTTTAAATAATATTTTTTTAAAAACTGGGCTTATGGAAAATCAAAACCAGTTTCAAATACTAAGAATGAGTTGGAGTAAGAAGGGTTATTTAGGAACTAAAGAATATAGAAGAGGAAACATTAGGAAACTCGGTAGTGATGCAATGTTTAGTATATCCTAATATCCATATTGCAAAATTTTATTATTTTACGATATATTAATAATAGGAAATTTGGGTAGAGTATAAGGGAAGCTATGATTTCTCACAACTTCATAGGTCTCTTATAATTATCTCAAAGTGAAAAGTTAATTTTTAAATGAAAGTATGTGATAGAGGAGAACCCACCCCAATATATTTTCCTATGCACAATAAAGCAAATTAGAATTTTCCTATTTTGTGTTTCTCTTTCTTTTTCCACCTCTAAGTTCTGCTGAGGACTAGAGCTAAAGAATGTGATTGTCCATGTTTTCACATAGTTTCCAAGTTCTCAAAACTACCACTTAATACCTGTCCTCCACACTTAAGCTACTGGAAAGAAAGATTATAAAAGAACCTTAAAAATTTACGATTCTTCTATTGACTACCCCACACAGACATCTTAAAAACTATGCCTGGCTATGTAAAACTTAGAACCAATGGCTTTTGCCAGAACAAAAAAAAGCAATTAAGTTCATCATCAATCTTTTTCTGTACAAATAGAATACAGGTTAACACTTTCATTCCAACTTTCATCTTTTCTGGACATCACAGTTAGATCAGGCATATACCCAAGCCTCTATGGCAAACAGAAAACTCAAAAAGAACATACACTGTGCATTCCTCAAAAATAATACTTACAGAAGTGACAGAAAACTCATACAGAATATAAAGCTTTTTGGTTACAGCATCTAAAAAAGAAAGAGGTATATAATTTACTATGGGATATAGAGCAGTCATGAATTCAACTTCAAAGTACCACAGGGTCTTTTCTACCCAGTTCTAAAAATTGGGTTTTATCTGCTTTATCAGAGCTTCACTAAGGTTTTCTAAACTACTTCAACCCACTGATCCCATTCCTGAAACCCCAGAGCACTTTGTGATACTACCTTGAGGCATTTAAAAAGAAACATTCTGACTTGCATTTTTATTTATCCACACGCATAATACTATTAGACAAAATGTTTCTTCAGAAGGCAGTGTCTATATGTCTTATTCATTTTTATATTCCTTGCATTCAGTACAATAACAAGTTGGGCAACCATTAAATATTAACACATGCTCATTTTATTTGAGGTTGGGATATTTATATAATGACAGACTTTAGGCTTACTTACTTTGAAATATAGATGGAAAACATACTACACAAAGATACTTCCCCACTATCATGTCTTTTACAACTGTATTCACAAAGTGCATGATGTGTTACTTATAATGGTACCAAGAGAGGAGAATCATTAAATTAAATTTAATCATTCAATTCAATTAAATATAATAATATATTTCATTGTAAAGTTATTCTATAGGATCATTTGACGTTTATTTTCGTTAATTACACTTGGCTAAGTAATTTTTAGAATATATCTATTTTTTTCTTTTATTATGTTACTTTAGGGGTTATCTGAAGAATTACTTTATTTAATTTAAATTTTTAAAAATTCATCACTTAGTTGGCATAGTTGATCATAATATCAAGGTTTCTTTTGTCTCTGTGCTCAGGGATCACTTTTCAGTGCTTGGGGTGCCATAGGGGTGCAAGAGATTGAACCAGGTTGACTGCTTATAACTACAAATCATATTGAGTACACTGTTTCTATATTTTCAGTTCTAAAAGAAATGTATTTTAATCAACAGAAATAAGCATCCATGACAATGCAGGTGATGCTTTTATGAGTATCCTATCATAACTAATTTTCCTGAGAAACAAAGTGATGGCACCATATAAAAGGCTACCTTTAGATACACCATCATCCCAGTACATCTCCCCCTTTGCTTCTCTCTTATGTCCAAGGCAATAATGA